>NW_026868205.1:0-65515 GCF_020745735.1 Hemiscyllium ocellatum | reverse complement strand
TTATAACTGACAGCAACTGACCGTTAATTACAAAGCTTTTGATAGTACCGAGTTTCGTTTCAGGGTCAGAATCAAACACGGTCATTAATTTCACAAGGGAATGGCTGTGAATGTTATCACTTGGTGTCCTGTTCATACAGATTCACTGATGCTAAGGCAAACGTTCTTAATTGTCTTACAGCATCCTGTTATCACTTGGTAAGCCCAGGTGTCCCTATCTTTTGCATTCTTTCGGATCCCCCCTTTTCTGAGCCTTGCTGTCTGTCTATTTTCTAGTGCAATAAATGTGTTCTATAATTCAGCATTACATTGAGTCTAAATGTTTAAAGACAAGTTTTAAGGCTATAGACCTTCTCAGTGACAATGATGACTTTTGTAATCTCTTTTTACAGAGTATTTGATATGAAAACTGAAGTTTAAAAAACAACAGATGAAGGGCTTATGCCCAAAACACCGACTCTCCTGCTCCTCAGATGCTGCCTGACCTGCTGTGCTTTTCCACACTTTTCGACTCGGACTCCCAAGCGTCTGCTGTCCTCAATTTCAAGTCAATGTCTGACAGTCGTTCAGTCCATTGGGCCTGTAACGAGTTTTGACTAAGATTCTGTGAGAAGGAGCAAAGTTTTTTGGTCCCTGTTTCAGTACGTTTTCAGCATCAGTGGGACGGAATGAGAGATCCTACTGTTACAGTGCACTGAGTGTGGAACCTAAAACAGTTATTCAGCCTGGAAAGAGGAATTCACGGTGGGGAGGGACTGTACACATGTTTGTGTACCGCTGAAGCTTCAGCCATGGAGAAACCCGAGGAATCCCTCCCCGTGGAGAAATCTTGGAAGTGTGGCGACTGTGGGAAGGCTTCCATGTCCCGTCTGTCCTGGAGGCTCATCGGCGCAGTCACACTGGGGTCAGGCCATTCTCCTGCCCTGAGTGTGGGAAGGGGTTCAGCAGTTCCTCCACCCTGCTGAGGCACAGACGGGTCCACACAGGGGAGAGGCCCTTCAGCTGCTCCGAGTGCGGGAAGGCCTTCAGCAATTCCTCTGACCTACTGAAGCACCAGCGTGTCCACACCGGGGAGAGACCATTTGCCTGCCCAGAGTGCGGGAAGGGGTTCAGCAGTTCCTCCGCCTTGCTGACCCACCAGTGGGTCCACACAGGGGAGAAGCCCTTCAGCTGCCCCAAGTGTGGGAAGGCCTTCACCCAGGCCTTTTCCCTGCTGAGGCACCAGAGTGTCCACACCAGGGAGAGACCATTCGCCTGCCCAGAGTGCGGGAAGGGGTTCAGCGATTCCTCTGCCCTGCTGACCCACCGGCGGGTCCACACAGGGGAGAGGCCTTTCAGCTGTCCTGAGTGTGGGAAGGCCTTCACACATGCCTCCAACCTGCTGACCCACCGGTGGGTCCATACCAGGGAGACGCCCTTCAGTTGCCCCGAGTGTGGGAAGGCCTTCAGCAATTTCTCCCACGTGGTGATCCACCGGCGGGTCCACTCCGGGGAGAGGCCATTCACTTGTCCTGAGTGCGGGAAGGCCTTCAGCAATTCCTCTGACCTACTGAAGCACCAGCGGGTTCACACCGGCAAGCGGCCCTTCAGCTGCCCTGTGTGTGGGAAGGCCTTCACCCAGTCCTGCAACTTGCAGAGGCACCAGCGGGGGCACCAGCGCTCCCAACAATCGGATTCTGCCGGTGAGGCTGCTGTGGGTCACCCCCAGGACTGAACCTCCTGCCCAGTCTGACAGTGGGAGAGTTGGTGGGCTTGTTTTGTTTTCTGCTGGACAGCACCCACTCCCACGGTGGCTCAGTGGTGAGTAGCATTGCCTCCCAGTGCCAGGGACCTGGCTTTGATTCCACTATTGGGGCAACTATCTGTGTGGAGTTTGCACATTCTCCTCCTGTGCCTGTGTGGGTTTCCTCTGGGTGTTCCGGTTTCCTCCCACAGTCCAAAGGTGTGCAGGCAGGGTGGATTGGCGAAGCTAAATTGTCCCAGTGTTCAGGGATGTGTAGGTGTGGTGTATTAGTCAGGGGAAATGTCGAGTAATAGGGTAGGGAAATGGGTCTGGGTGGGTTACTCTTCAGAGGGTCAGTTTGAACTTGTTGGGCTGAAGGACTTGTGTCCCCACTGTAGGGATTCTGTGATTCTATGAACGCTGCTGCTCATTGAGCCCGGGACTGCGCATTCCCACTGAAACAATCTGCACAAACCTAAGCCTGCAAGGCCATTGGAGCAGAAGTTAGGCCATTCAGCCCATCGAGTCTGCTCTGCCATTCGTTAGAGACAAAAATAAACTGCAGATGCTGGAATCCAGAGTAGGCAAGCAGGAGGCTGGAGAACACAGCAAGCCAGGCAGCAGCAGCAGTGAAGTCAGTGTTTCAGGTATTAACCCAAATCATTGACTTCTCTACCAGAAATGATTTACCAGGATGTTGCCGAGAGGTTGAATAGACTGGGGCTGTTTTCGCTGGAGTGTCAGAGGTTGTGGGGTGACCTTATATGGGCTTATAAAATCATGAGGGGTATGGATAGGGTAAATAATCTCCCTGGAGGTTGCACAGTCCAGAACCAGAGGGTTTATGGTGAGAGGGGAAAGATTTAAATGGGACCTAAAGGGCAACCTTTTCATCCAGAGGGTGATGCATGTATGGAATGAGCTGCCAGAAGAAGTGGTGGAGGCTGGTACAATGACAGCTTTTAACTGGCATCTGGATGGGGACATGAATAGGAATGGTTGAGGGGGATGTAGGCCAAGTGCTGGAAACCGATCCTTTGGTCCAACTCATTCATGCTGACCAGATATCCGAAATTACTCTAGTCCCGTTTGCCAGCACTTGGCTTGTATCCCTCTAAACTCTTCCTGTACATACACCCATCCAGGTGCTTTTCGATTAGATTCCCTGCAGCTTGGAAACAGGCCCTTCGGCCCAACACGTTCTCACCGACCCTCCGAAGAGTAACCCACCCTAACACTACAGGCAACTTAGCATGGCCAATTCACCGAACCTGCACATCTTTGTGACTGTCGGAGGAAACCCGCGCAGAGATGGGGAGAGTGTGCAAACTCCACACGCAGTTGCCAGAGGCTGGAATCGAACCTGGGAACCCTAGTGCTGTGAGGCAGCAATGCTAACCACTGAGCCACCGTGTCACCCAAGGCTTGTGCATGTTGACATTGTCCCAGCATCCACTACTTCCTTTGGCAGCTCACTGCATCCATGCACCACCCTCTGTATGAAAAAGTTGCCCCTCGCGTCCCTTTTAAAATGTTTCTCCTTTCACTTTAAACCTATTCCCGCTAGTCCTGGACTCGCAGGGAAAAGACCTTGACTATTTACCCTATCCGTGCCCCTCATGGCTTTTTAGACCTCGATAAGGCAACCCCTCAGCCTCTGAGACCCCAGGGTAAACAACCCCAGCTTATTCAGCCTCTCCCTGTCCCTCCAAACCTTTCCTACTCATGCACTTATCCAAATGTCTTTTAAATGTTGTAATTGTGCCCATGTCCACCACTTCCTCTGGAGGTTCATTCCACACGTGAACCACACTCTCCACATGTCTTTTTGTCAATCTCTCTTCTCTCACTAAGTTTGTGCCCCCTGGACTTGAATCTCCCATTCTAGCGAAGAGACAATTACCATTAACACTATCTATGCCCCTCATGATTTTACAAAACTCACCTCTCAACTTCCTCTGCTGCAGCGGAAAAAAAAATCCAGCCTTAATTCCAATTCGCTAATAATAGTGCAGCAATGATTTCAGGTCTTTGTGTGTGTCAAGGATCTCTCCTTTCTAAGCCAATGCAGTCCCTCTTATGTTCACCTGATCTTAAAATGAATGGTGCCCTATTCATTTAAAATGTGTGTTTTCTGGGCAAAGTCAGTCCTGGTGGGGAAATAGCCGGTGACGTCTTATTCTGGGAGGCTGCTTCTGACCAGGTTTAGATTAGATTAGACTAGATTACTTACATTGTGGAAACAGGCCCTTCAGCCCAACAAGTCCACACCGACCCTCCGAAGAGCAACCCACCCAGACTCATTCCCTCTGCACCTAACACTACAGACAATTTAGCACGGCCAATTCACCTGACACACTTTTGGCCTGTGGGAGGAAACCCACACAGCCATGGGGAGAATGTGCAAACTCCACACAGACGGTTTGTATGCTCTGTTTTGAGATGTAGGAGTAGAATTTCACAATAAAAGATGAATGCAGCCTTTATTCATGACTCATTATTAAAGACACTTTCTGCATTTACAAATGTGATTCAGAAGCTTCTACAAATGAATCTTTAATGTCAGTCAGGATTTTGAGAGTCACTGTGGCTCTGTCACAGCACAGGGGAGGACTCTTTTTCAGACAGAAAAGAATCCTGCAGAAAACTCTCCCACATCAGATGACCAAAACCAACATGTTTGTAACAAGCTGTGAAACTTGAAAGGGCTCTGAAAAGATTGACAAGTATGTTGGTAGGGTTGGAAGGTTTGAGCCACAGGAAGGGATTGAATAGGCAGGGGCTATTTTCACTGCAACATCGGAGGCTGAGGGGTGACCTCAGATTTATAAAATCCATGAGGATCTTTTAGGCAGAGGTATCCCAGGAGTGATAAATTTGGCCAAACCACAAGGTCTTTTCCCCTGGGTGGGGGGAATCCAGAACTAGAGAACAGAGGTTTGGGTGAGAGGGGGAAAATTTAGAAGGGACCTCAAAGGGACAAGTTTTCTCACACAGGGTGGTGCATGTACAGAATGAGCTGCCAGAGGAAGTGGTGGAGGTTGGTACAATTACAACATTTAAAAGGCATCTGGATGGGTACATGAGCTAAATGCTGACAAATGGGAGTAGATTAAATTTTGGATGTCTGGTCAGCATGGACGAGTTGTACCGAAGGATCTGTTTCAGTGCTGTACATCCCTACGACTAGGCCCCTCGGGTTCACACACAAAGAAACTGTCAGCAACGTTGGGTTTCAGAGTTCGGTTGAAGTAATGTGGTATCTTTTAGAGACTTCGACTCAAAAGAGATGCACAGCAGGGAAACAGACCCTTCAGTCCAACTTGTCCATGCTGGCTGTATATCCTAAATTAATCTCATCCCATTTGCCAGCACTTGTCCATATCCCTCTAAACTCTTCCTATTCATGTTCCAATCCAGGTGCCTTTTAGATGTTGAAATTGTACCAGCCTCCACCACTTCCTCTGGCAGCTCATTCCATACACACACCACACTCTCCGTGAAAAGGTCTCCCCTCAGGTCCCTGTTAAATCTTTTCCCCCTCATCATAAACCTCTCGTTTTGGATTCCCCACCCCAGGGAAAAGATTTTGACTATTTACCCTATCTGTGCCCCTCAATTTTATAAATATCTACCAGGTCACTCCTCAGCCTCTGATGTTCCAGGGAAAATACCTGCAATTTATTCACTCTCTCCCTCTAACTCAAACCCTCCTACCTCAGAATCATCCAATCATTTCAAGTTTCACTACATCCTTTCTGGAGACACAATTTGCAGGTGTACAGTGTTATGGACCAGGCCAGATCCCCTCAAAACATTCTAGGAAGGTAGCCCAGGCCCTAACTTTTTTTAGTTGTTTCAGGCAGAGGTACCTCAGGAGTGATGTAGCTGGTCAAATCACTTGGCTTCGAGGAAAACAATTTACTTACACACCGCCGAATGAAACAAAAGCAAAAGGAATCAGAATTTAGAATAGCAGCCATTTATAAACCCGACCGTCACGACCTCCCCACAACTTAAGAAAGCAGCTGTTCAGATTTCCTGAAACATTCTCATAAACACACCCCCACGGCAAAAAAGAATGGTCAGTTCAAACACAGATTCTTAGAGGAGAGATTTTAGTGAGAGAGAGTCAGCCAGAAACATTTGTTGGAATCAGGGAACCTTTCTCCCCCCAGTAGCTTCAGACAGACTGCTTGCTCAAACTCAAACCAAATCAGGGTTAACAAAAAGGAGAACCGTCCTTTCATCGTACAAGCGTTTTAGAAAAAAAAAGTCTCAAACCCTTTTTCCCGATTGTTGCCTTAGCCAGTATCTGTTAGCCATTAGCAAAGTCCCTAACCCCAGATGAATCAGAACCTCTGCCTTTTACAACCTCTCTTCAAAAAAAAACCAAGAACAACATCATCTTAAAGGAGCAGCATTGTCACAACAGAGAGCACCTGAACTGAAACATTTGTATTGAAAGGCCAGACAGTTAGCAGGCTAAGACAACAGTTCTTCAATTTAGCCAATCAATTTAAACCAGGCCCTTTGGCTTCCAAAAACCTGTTAAATTTCAATCTGATGGTTTTGAAAACAGAGAAACAATCCTATCATAAAAAAGAAAGATATGTCATCAAGGGTACAAAAGGGGGCAGTTGGACAGAAGCCTGAGCTAAACAAGGAACAAAGAAAGCTACGGCACGGGAACAGGTTCTTTGGCCCTCCAAGCCTGTGCCAACCCAGATCCTCTATCTAAACCTGTTGCCTGTCTTCTAAGGATTTGTATCTCTCTGCTCCCTGCCCTTTCATGTATCTGTCTAGATACATCTTAAATGACACTATCATGTCCGCCTCTAAGACCTCCTGTGGCTACGCGTTCCAGGCACCCACCACCCTCTGCATCAGGAACTTGACACGCATATCCTCCTTAAACTTTTCCCCATTCACCTTGAACTTGTGACCCCCACCTAGTAATTGTGTCTCCCACTCTGGGAATAAAAGCTTCTTGTTCTCTACTTCGATTAGATACACTATTGTATGGAAACAGGCCCTTCAACCCTTCAAGTTCACACCAACCACCTGAAGAGTAACCCACCCAGAGACATTCTCCTACCCTTTACTTACCCCTGACCTGGCAACTTAGCATCACCAATTCACTTGACCCACACATCTTTGGATTGTGGGAAGAAACTAAAGCACCTGGAGGACAAACAATCAGAGACGGGGAGAATGTGCAAACTCCACACACATGCCCAAGGCGGGATTAAATCCAGAGGCCTGGTGCTGAGGCAGAGGTGCTAACCACTGAGCCACCATGCCACCCCATGGTTTGTAGATCTCATTCAGGTTCCCCCCCTCAATCCCCATCTTTCTAATGAAATAATCCTAATCTACTCAACCTCTCCTCATAGCTAGCGCCCTGTTTACCAGGCAACATCCTGGTGAAACTCCTCTGCACCCTCTCCAAAGCATCCACATCCTTTTGGTAATGTGGCAACCAGAACTGTGTGAAGTATTCCAAATGTGGCCGAACCAAAGTCCTATACAACTGTGACATAACCTGCCAACCCTTGTACTCAATCTCAGGGAAGGAAAGCATTCCATATGCCTTCGTGACCACTCCATTGACCTGTGTTGCCACCTTCAGGGTACAATCGACTGAACACCCAGATCTCTAACTCCCCCTCACGAGAGCTAAGAGTCCTCAGTTCTATTGAGGGGGGGAAATTGGCTGTCAGTCATCTCTGTATTAGAGAATGCATCATTTTAAAAAAACTGAGAAGGACATTCCTGAGAGAAGATTCAACAGAAGGCGGCACAGAGTATTCCAAACGACACGGAACCTGGCTGTAATCTGAGAGACTAAATTCTATTTTTTGTTACGAGAGGGAATCATATTTATTGGATCAGCATATCACAAGAAACTTGTTTTATTCCGGAACAGTCAGTAGTTAGAAGGAATTTATTCGGTTTGTTAATAGTTTAGTTCATCTGTTCACCGTTACTGTTGGATAAATAAATGGATTTTTGTTGATTTTAAAAAGTGCCAGGGATTTATTTTTAAACTTTAGAGCAGGTTACACCACTTTTCACATTAATTTTACAGATTATAGGGCGATGCACTTCTCTTTGGATCGCTGGTGGGGTGGGAGTTGGTGTCAGCTTTCGCTTTCTAACAGTATTGACGTGATGTCATGCTGAATGCAGTGGAGTCAATATTAATCCCAGCGTCCTGCTCTGGTTGTGGGTGAATCGCCTTAATTTGGCCACTGACTCAGAAACAACACACAGAACCAACTGCTGAAACAATGATTCACACTTCATTGCATATAGCAACCAAAGCTAAAAACCCTCAAGTAAGCAAGTTCAGCCTCACCGCTGCCACCCTCCCCCAACCCCGGCTATCACCTGATTGCTGGCAGAATTTAACCGAGTTTCCATCGACAGTGCGCATCTCTGGAAGTGTCAAGGGGTTTGAAGCAATTTTGTTCTTCCAATACTGCTGCTGCATCGTTCTGGAACGAGCACATGGAACAATACAGCACAGTTCAGACCCTTCAGCCCTCGGTGTTGTACCAGCCTTTTATCCAACTTGAAGATGAGACTAGCCTGCACATCCCTCAATTTACTGCCGTGGATACTCTGGGAGAGGATGCAGAGAAGGTTCACAAGGACGTTGCCTCTCATGAAAGCAAAAATCCTCTTTGGATTTCTTTTGATTAGCGTAAACAGGTACTAATGTGGGTCTTCTGTAAAAGCAAAGTTGCATAAAGCAAACGTGCGATAAGTGGGGGATATCAGTTTGCTGATGAGGGATGGGAAGGGACGATGAAGAAGGGTGGGTGGAGGCTCAGGCAGAGCGAAAACACTGAGCTGACCAGCCGGGCCCTGTGCTGGAGACTCAATGGGACAGAGACAAATGTATCTATTTCAGATCCACCTGCAGGGGTTGGACAAACATTACGTTTCACCCAGGATAAAAATGTCCTCCATCTGCTCCTGCAATTCAATTCTGTCAGACAGCACTGGTAGTAAAGTGGGTGTGAGAGCAGCAAGTCCGGCAGAAAGGATCCTCTTGCCCTTCCCACTTCACCCACTAAATAGGGTTCAAGGGGTGACTCAGCGGCAGTAACAGCAGAATATACTGGCACTAGAGTGTGTCCAGCAGAGATTCTCACGATCGATCCCTGGAATGGTACGATTAACATACGATGAATGGCTGATGGTCCTGGGATTGTACTCATTAGCGTTCAGAATGTTGAGGAGAGATCTAATAGAAACTTACAAGATTATGCTTGGCTTAGAAAGGGTGGATAGTGGGAAGTTGTTTCCATTAGGCGGAGGAGACTAGGATCCAGGGACACAGGCTGATAATTAGAGGGGGTCAATTTAGAACAGAAATTAGGAGACATTTCTTCAGCCAGAGAGTGTGGGCCTGTGGAATTTATTGCCAGCGAGCCCAGTGGAGGCCAGGACATTAAATATCTTCAAGGCAGAGATTGATAAATTCTTGATTAAGGAATTAAGGGCTACGGGGAGAGTGTGGGTAAATGGAGCTGAAATGCCCATCAGCCATGAGTAAATGGCAGAATGGACTCAATGGGCTGAATGGCCTTACTTCCACTCCTATGTCTTATGGTCTTAATTCATTGATGTTGACTAGATATTCTAAATTAATCTAGTCCCATATGCCAGCACATGGCCCATACCCCTCTGAACCCTTCCTATTCAGAAACCATCCAGATGCCATTCCCATATTGTAATTGTACCAGACTCTACCATTTCCTCTGGCAGCTCTTTCTTTACGCTCACTACTCTCTGAGTTAAAAAGTTGCCCTTAGGTTTCTCTTAAATCTTTGCTCATCCACGTCATCCTAAAACTATTACACTTTAGTTCTGGACACCCCCAGACCCAGGGGATAATACCTTGTCTATTTATCCAATCCATGCCTTTCATGATTTTATAAATGTATACAAACGCCTCTGCCACACTCGGGAAAACAGCCCAAAACAATTCAGCTCAAACCCTCCAACACTGGCAGCATCCTTGTAAATCTTTTCTGAACGCTTTCAAGTTTCACAACGTCCCTTTGATAGGAGAGAGACCAGAGTTGCACACAATATTCCAAAAGTGGCCTAACCAATGTCCTGTACAGCCACAACATCACCTCCCAACTCCGATACACAGAGGATTGGGAAAGTTGTATTTTGTGGGTTTTGAAATCTGGGAAAGAATGGAGGTATAACCTGAACTTTTGAGGGTCAGCTTGGAAGCATCAACACTTTGGGGGGGGGGGGGGGTGGTGCAGGAAGAAAAGATGAGGGAAGGAAGCCAAATGTGCTGCAGCCAACACAGAGGAAGAACAGAGGATGTAAAACTGTTGCAGCCAGCTTGAAGCTGCAATGTGGATCATTGCGTGTGCTCTACTTGAACCTGATGCATTTATTTGTGAGAATCAGATGCATTTTAAAAATAAAAATAAGGTATCGCCCCTTCCCCATTTGCTATTATCCGTCCCTCCTCACCCGGGTAATTAAGACATACCTGAGTTGGCAGAGTAGATTCCCGCCTTGGATTCACTCCAGTTGCTACAAGTGAACAGATTCCCCCCTCCCTCTCTCCCTCCCAGGATGAGGAGTTGCCCAGAGGAGGGTGTTTCACATTGAAACTGATACAGCCACTTCAGCGTTGTGATGTCAAAAATGGGGCAGGGAGCGGGGACAGGCCAACAGTGGAACTCTGCAGCAGATGGAAGGAGAGCAGTTTGCAAAAATCCCTTCCCTTCAAAAGAATCCTCACAGTGTGGAAGCAGGCCACTCGAGCCAACAAGTCCAAACCAATGTTCTGAATGGTAATTCACCCATACTCCTTCCCTTATTGCCCTACATTTATCCCAGAGTAATACACTGAACTTACACATCTTTGGACACGATGAGGGAATTTAGCATGGCTAATCCACCCTTGAAGATCTGGATCCCAGGCGGGACCCCTCCGTTTTGAGATTGGTCAAAGAATGAATGGAATGCAGACTGTACAAAGCAAAGTTATCAGTTTCATAAAGCAAGGCAGTCTGACGCAATTCTGTCCAGCAACACAGAAGTTAAAGCTTCTGTGCTCCGTGGTGAAATTACAGAATTACTTTCGAAAATTACACATCATTTACATGTTTTCTAAGAGACAGCACAGCCTTAAAAGACCAATCAAATGTAATAAGATGACATGATTGACAGCAGCTTAGTCCAATATTTCCTAGGAAACAGACTGTTTTACTCTCAAAATCATCCCGTGCTTGCTAGTTCAAGGTTAGTTCGAATACCAAATTCATATGATTCATATTATTCAACTCCATTGTTTTCTTTTCCCCAAAGCTAACCAACTCAGCAAAGCAGCAATTCAAGTTCACAGTGTCAAATCATAACCTGAAGCCATTTTAAAGTGAAAAGCCATTTTGTGGTTAATAAAAACCTACATACACCTGTTGCTCCTAACAAGAGCCTAAATTCAAATTTTAAATTCTCATCTCCCCCTGGATTCATCTCCATCATTGCAAGCTCATCAGACGAGCCCCTTGTAAGGTGGGGGGTGGGGGTGGGGAGTGGGTTGTGGGGGTGTTGGGGGGCTGTGGGGATGGGGTTGGGTGGGGGGGGGTGGGGGGGGGGGGTGGGGGGAGTGGATGATAATAAAGATCGAACTTGCCCTGCTGTATGGATTTGCCATTGCCAGCATTGGTGCACAAGGAGGAACAGTTTACCTGTGAATCCTGAGCAACCAGAGACTGTGCACCAACTATGCCAGGAAGATGTCCTCGTTTGCTGAGGGACTGAACATTACCAAGAATGACTATTGCAGTGGTCAGAGACTGAACAGTTCATTTACAAAGCAAGTCTAAACGGTCTTTACCCTGTAAAGGTGTTGTGTGCCAGTTTGATACCAGTTGTGCTGTGGGCTACCCTGGTAAGCCTTGCCCCATCCAAATAAGTCACACCGCAAAAGAGAAGATAGGGAAATGTTATCTTTCGGATACAATTTGTTTCTTCAAAGTCACAATAGAATATTTGGCAGGGACGAATGTACTGACCTCAGCAAAAGACTTTTTGACCCCAAATGGCACCAATGTCTTCCCAATTATGGGATGGGTGGTACTTTTCTGGGACAACAACCGCATCTCTTACCAAAAGACTCATGTATTGAACAGCCTCAAGGAAGTCACAAAGGTAGGCATGCCTCTTATTTGCAAGGTCCCTCCCTTACCTACATGAAACCTGGTTATTATTTTGAATCAAGTAAGTACTCCTCGTGCTGTAACTGTAGGAACATAGTCTCCCCTGAGTTTTGCACAGAATGGAAGAATCCAAGAGCTCTACAAAACAGTAATATCACACTTTGGGATATGCAGCTCTCAGTGACTTTTTGTTTTGTAGGAGGATTTTCAGGAGTTATTAGCCATCAAAACCGTATTTATATCGTTTGTGGTCTCACCCTTTTGGGTAATGAGACAACTGCTGCTTTATTGAGATCAGGATTTAAAATTTGAATGTAGGCTGTTGTTAGGAGCAACAGGTGTATGTAGGTTTTTATTAACCACAAAATGGCATTTCAATTTTAAATAATATTTTAAAATAATATAACAAAATGGCTTCAGGTTATGATTTGACATTGAACTTGAATTGCTGCTTTGTTGAGTTGGTTGGATTTAGAAATAAAAGAGAACAATGGAGTTTGCATAATGTGAATCATAAGTAATTTGGTATTCGAACTAATCTTGAACTAGCAAGCGTGGGATGATTTTGCACGTAAAACAATGTTTCCCAGGAAATATCATTGGACTAACCTGCTGTCAATCATGTCACCTTATTACATTTTATTGGTCTTTTCTTGTCATTAAGGCTGTGCTGTCTCAAAAATAAATAATGTGTAATTTTCAAATGTAATTGTGTAATTTTGCCACGTAACATAGAAGCTTTTAACCTGAGTTGCTGGACAAATCTGTGCGGGCTGCCTTATTTCATTAAGCTGATAACCTTGCTTTAAATAGATCGTACTCCTAGTGATTCTTTTGACCGATCTCGGGTGTCCAGACCTTCACCCTAACCTGCAGAACCCCGAACACTATGGATACACTTACCTCGGCCAATCCACTCTAACCTGCACATCTCTGGACACTGCGGGTAAATTAGCATGGCCAACATACACTAACCAGACCATCCTTGGGCATTAATCAGTAATTTAGCATGGCTGAGCCCCCCTAACCTGCACATCACTACACTGTGTGGGGAATGAAGCTCGGCCAAGGCCGGGGTTACCACGAGGTTGGAATTCTCTCCCAGAAATGACAGTTGATGGTGCCCTCACCAAGATGGCCGCCCGCGCTCCCCGCCCCAAGACAACATGCGCCTTGCCCTCACAAAGATGGCGCCCGGTTGCCAGGCAACTCGCCGGTGAAGTAAACACTGGGCCTGTGGGGCTTTTATTCGCGGCCTGCGGCCTCCCCCTAGGAGTTTATAAACTCCCCAGTCTCCCTCCTCCCGCGGTTCCCAATCCTACCCTGTCTCACTGTCTCCTCTCCCCGGGGGCAGGAGCCAGGTCTTGGCGCTCGGGCCTGGCGACCTCCCCGGGATGTTTCTGAAACCTGGTCCTGTTCTGAAGAAGGATCCCCGGACCCGAAACACGTCCTCACATTTCTCTCAACACGAGCTGCCGGACCTGCTCAGCTTTTCCAGCGGTTTCTGTTCTTGTTCCTTCAGCCGCCGGCGCCATTCCTCTCCCACACTCAGTAACACGGTCTTTGTCCGGCCGCGGGACCTACACTGCACATGCGCCAGCAAACAAGGGGCGGGGTCCCGCCGTGACGTCATGGCGGGCTGAGGGGGCGTGGTTGGGGAGACCACCAAACAATCGGAGACAATGGGGGCGGGGCGATCGTTTTGCCGGCCCCCAGCCGCCAGAAAGGTGTCATTTAAAAAAGTTTCAAAGTAGTTTTTTAAAAACTTTTCAGCCAGTTGTGAAATGTTATTCTAGACCTCTGGAAGGGTCAAACATTAGGAAAGTTTCAAACATGAACAAAGGGATAGTAAAAACGATAAATAAAAATAGGTAAGTTAACTTACAAAAGAAACCTCGCACTAAATATCAAAAAGGACAACAAAAGCTTCTGTTGGTATGTTAATGGGAACAGAGTCGCTGAGCTAAGTGTGGTACCTTGGAAGATGAGAACTGTGAGTTCATGGGGGAACACTGAAGTGGCAGAGATGATCTCAGTTTTTATATTGGCAGACAACAGAACTATTCCTATTAGAATTGGCAAGTCTGGGGCTATAGAAAGAGTAGAACTTAAACAATCAACATTGAGAGGGTAAAGGTACACAGCAAGCTATTTGGATTGAGGACAGACAAGTCGACTGGTGCTGATGGCCTACATCCTGGGTCCTGAAGGAAGTGGCAGTGGAGATAGTGAATTCATTACTTACAAAATTCCAAAAATCTCTGAACATGGGAAAGATTCATTGCGTTTATTTAAGACTTGATATATATATGTTCTTGATTGTCAAGGGGATCAAAGGTTACGGGAAGAAAGCTGGAGAATGGAGTTGAGAAACATCTCAGCCATGATTGAATGGTGGAGCAGACTCGATGGGCTGAATGGCCTAATTTCTGCTCCTGTGTCGTATGATCTTATGGTTCCATTGGTTTGGAAAAATGCTAATGTAACACCTGTATTCAAAATGGGAGGGAGGCCATATGTGGGAAATTGCAGACCAGTTCGTTGAACATTTGTTATAGAGTCATAGAGATGGAGGACCGGAAAATTTGTGGCTGTAAGAGCTGCTCCTTTTTTGAGGTATTTTCAGTTTTGGAGGTGATTTCCTTGAATTCCAGGAACAGCTATTAATGTTTTATATGTTGATGCATTGTTTTGGAACTTTGGAGTAAAAAAATCAAGACAACAGCAATTTCAAAATGGAGAAAGACAGCCAAAGGCAGTGAGCACATGGTCTGTAAGGGAGAGAGAGAGAGAGAGAGAGAGAAAGAAACGTATATTACTAACGGACACAGCAGTGAATCTGCATAGTTACTGCCTCTGCTGTTTGAAATCATGTCTCTCTGAACATCTTGGAAAAATTTAAAAACAGCAAAATTCACAGCTGATCTTGGAGGAAAATGTGTAGGAGAGCTCACAGCACAGGAACAGATTAGTGCACACTTTTTAACGTGTAACCTTGCTGTAAGTCTGCAGTAGTGAATAGAGTGGGTTTTTTCTTGATTATATGGTTTGAGATTTTAGAAGTTCACCAGCGAGTCCACAACAGGGGAATGGCCAATCACCTGCTCCAAGCACAGGAAGGGATTCATCAATTCCTCCAGCCTGCAGACACACTAGCGGGACGACACCAGGCACAGCATGCTCACCTACTCTCAGTGTGGGAAGGGCATCACCCCCTCCTCTAACCTACGGAGGCACCAGTGAGTTCATGTGCCAGCAAAGGGTGATTGAAGGAACAAGGGCTGAGTGCCATTATCGACTGGACTATCAACCCAGTTCTGGGGACTCCTCGGGACTCCTGCGTTTGAATCCCGCCACAGCAGATGGCGGAACGGGAATTCAGTCAGAAATCTGGAGTTCGGAATCTCACGATGAAATCATTTTCTGGGGAAAGAAAACCATCTGATTCACTCATGTTAGAGTCTGTCTGCAACCCAATCTTGAGTCAGACTGGTTCTGTTTCCAAAGTAGGGATTTCAAAGTTTGTGAGAAGATTTGTAGCTCGGGTGCTCGTTGTTGTGGTTCTGTTCGCCGAGCTGGGAATTTGTGTTGCAGATGTTTCGTCCCCTGTCTAGGTGACATCCTCAGTGCTCGGGAGCCTACTGTGAAGCGCTTCTGTGATGTTTCCTCCGGCATTTATAGAGACAATCAGAAGCGGCAGATACAAATCAGTATAAATGCTGGAGGAAACATCACAGTAGCGCTTCACAGGAGGCTCCCAAGCACTGAGGATGTCACCTAGACAGGGGACAAAACGTCTGCAACACAAATTCCCAGCTCGGCAAACAGAACCACAACAAGTAGGGATTTATAACATGTCACATGGATTGACTGCCTGAAGATTGTGTGCTTTTTGAGCAAAATATAATGTATCTGCCAATAAAATTCTGCAATTGCAATTTTACCCCATAAACTGATTGGTGTGCATGTTAGTGTGTGTGTATGTGCAGAGAGCATGTGTTTGCATACGACCATGCTTGGTAACGTGTGTGAGTAATGGGGTACAAGCCTGTATGAGTGGGGTCACTTGTAGTGTGACATGAGTCCAAGGTCCCTGTTGAGGCCATCCTCATGGGTTCCGAACTTGGCTATCAGTTATACAACACACATTGGATAGGGCAGGGTGGGGCTTGTCTTACAATTTGCAGAAGGTGGGAGGCTCTGGATGCTGTGATCCAGGGCAAACACATCCTAGAGGACATTCGTTCAGAGAGATGGAGCTGGAAGCCAGGCTGCAGACATGTTGAGGATAAAGTGAGAAAGTTAACCAGGCACTTTACTCTGGGAGACGGTCATTCCCCTCTGGAGAGAGCCTTTTGTTTGCATCAGTGGATAGGGTCAGGTGGGTGTAAGTGCAGGACTGGCAGGTAAAGGGGATCTGATAGAGGGCTGCAGGTTGGAGGAGTTAACTGGTTGGGCAGTGGGAGTAAAAACAACATTGGGGAGGGGGAGGTGGTGGTAAGGGACAGAACAGTGACAGGGATGGTCTCCGTTCTCTGCAGTTGTCAGCAGGAGCACAGATGGCATTGGTGTCTGTTTGGTGCCAGGATTCAGGAACCGATGTGCTCAGGGCTGGAGAAGTGGGAAAGGGAGGTTGCAGTGGGTGTGGTCCAACAATGTCAGGAGGAGAGAGCCTCTGCTGAGGGCACATGAGAAGTTAGAAACTACTAGGACAAAGCAGAACATCAAAGCTCTGGGTGGCTCAGTGGTTCGTACGACTGCCTGACAATGTCAGGGACCTGGATTCGGTCCCACTCTTGAGCAGCTGTCTGTGTGAACTTTAACAAGTTCTCACTCTTCTGTCTGCGTGAGTTAGCTCTGGGTGCTCCAGTTTCTTCTCACAGTCTAAATATCTGCAGTTCAGGGTGGATCAGCTGTGCTGAAGTGTCCACATATGTGCAACTGAGGATCGGTTAACCATGGGGAACTGTAGGAAAAACGGGTGGGTCTGGATGGGATACTGTTTGGAAGGTCAGTCTGAATTTTATGGGCCAAATGGCCTGTCGGGATTATATGATTCTACTGCATTAGCCAAGCATCTATTGAGAAACGATTGCCTCAGGTCTGCTGTGGGTGGAGTGGGTTCCAATTCATGAGACACTGACACCAGTCCTGAGGAAGGTGGGATTTGTGCTGTCAGTCCCCCAACCTTTTGGTCCCCATCCACTCTCTCTCCTCACACTCTGCACTCACCAATTCTCTGTGCTCAGCCTTCTTCTCTCTCTTCCCCTCATTTTCTGCACCCCACCCTCTGTCCCCTGTAATTTTCTCTCTCTCTCTCTACCCCGCTCCCCTGTCCATTCTCTCCCCCTTCTACCATTCCCCCATGCTTTCTCATGCCCTCTTTGATTGCTGTATCTCTTTCTCAGGAATTGGAGAGAATCAATAGTGATGACTCTACCTGGAAGACAGGGGTGTGCAAGAAATGGCTGATCTTTAAAATTAAGAACAGCTAAAATATATTAATTTTTTTAAAGCTGCAGTCATGTTTCTGAAACTTGCATTGAAATAGACGCATAGAGTCATACAGCACAGAAACAGATCCTTTAGTCCAACTCGCCCATGCCCTCCAGATATCCTAAATTAATCTCGTGACCTATTTGACAGCATTTCACCCATATCTCTCTCACACCTTCCTATTCAGATACCCATCCTGATGCCTTTCAAATGCTGTCATTGTACCAGCCTCCACCACTTCCTCTGGGCAGCTCATTCCATACACACACCACACTCTACATGAAAGTTACCCCTGAGGTCCCTTTTAAACCTTTCCCCTCTCACCCTAAACATATGCCGTCTAGTTTTGGACTTCCTCTATCCTGAGGAAAAGACATACAAAGCCGGACGAAATTCAAAAGGAATAAACTGTCGAGCCGCAGGGAAAAATAAAATTGTGGCTGCAGCTTTTTTTCTCCTATTCAAATCAGTCGGTAACGCCAGCACCTCCACAGAGCATACTGCGCATGTGCTGCAGTGTCAGCAAAAGCACTGCGCATGTGCTGCGGTGTCAACAAAAACACTGAGCATGCTCGTCGCTGTCCGCGGAAACGGCGCTTGATTTCCTTCTGAAGGACCAATGGTGAGAGCCGGAGGACCGGAAGGGGCCTGGTCCTCCTGCCAATCAGAACCGCCTCTTTGTCTGAATGCGGAAGTTGGGCCGTGAGTTTCTGAAGTTGCTGTTGTTCCTCTCTCTCTTTGAATGAAGATTGAGCTTCACCCCAGACTGCAACTCTGCCCAATATCTGTGGGTACCGCACTCTCTTTTCATCCACGTTTTCATTTCTCTTTCGTTCTGGGATTCAGTTGCTGACTTTACACAAACTGAAGGGAAAGGGAGTGAATCCAGGGAGGGGACAGACTCTGGAAAAGTTGGTCCAGGTCTGTGTCTCCGTTGGCAAACGCACAGCAAATGCAGTATCACAATGTAAAGTTAAAGCCTATTGCTTAAAAAAAGGTAGAAAGGAGGTGCATGGTTTAAATGATAATATATTGGTCTGTGGAGAAAGTGAGGACTGGAGATCAGAGTCAAGTGTGGCTGGAAAACACAGCAGGTCAGGCAGCATCCGAGGAGCAGGAGAGTCAATGTTTTGGGCACGAGTCCTTCATCAGGAATGATGTGTGGATGGACAAAGGGGCCTCAGCGTCCTTTTGCACCGGTCACTGCCAGTTGTCAGACAGGTGCAACAAGCAATCAGCAAGGCAAGTGGTATATTAGCAAGAGGAATTGAGTTCAAAAATGGGGATGACTTCCTGCAATTGTGGGGGTGGGGGGTCGTGTTATTGAATATATTCAAGGCTGAGGTCATCTGACTTTTGAACAACAAAGAAGTGGATGGTTATAGGGGAAGGCAAGAAAATGGTTTTAAGACCATTACAGAATGATACAGCACAGAAATAGACCTTCAGTCCAACTACTCTATGCTATGTTTGCATACTAAACTAATGCCATCTGCCAGTGTTTGGCCCATATCCCTCTGTCACAAAGTTGGTCCTTTTTCTAAAAGCTGGTCCTTCTTCTCAAGGATGCTGTGTCCTTGGTTTTTTTCAGAGTGGTGGTAAAATGGCCCTGGGCTCCAAAATGGATGGGTCAGTACAGAAATGAAAAGGGTATTGGTTGGCTTTTTTGTTTGTACATCAACAGATGAGACTTTAGGCCCAAGCTTTAAGTTTTCGAAGTGACCTGCATAATGAAAGACGAGTGATCTGTCGTGAAAGCTGAGGCCTTGTTTGAGTGAGTTCAGCAGTGGACTATGTGGAGAAAAATTGTTAAACTCTCTCTCCTTCAGTCCTTCTAACTTTGACCTGTCAGCCTCTGTTTCAGTTTTACTGTATGTTGAAGGGGTTTGTTTATTGGGACTGTTATGTATATTTGGAACAGCATAATTAAGTCTAGTTTAGACAGACTGAGTTCTGTGGTTATTCTATATTCTGTTCTTTGTGTTTCATTCTGTATTCCTGTGAATACATTTATCTGCTTTAAATCCTGGTAGTCAACCTAGCTAACTTTGGGTAATTTTCACTGTGCACTTACTGAAACAAATAGCAAAGCTACGGTCTGTGCTGCCTGCTTAAGAATGTTTTGAGGGGTCTGGCCTAGTCCATAACATGTCGAAACCTTTCCATTCATGTCCTTATCCAAATGTCTTTTAAACTGTACCTGCATCCCCACTTTCTCTGGACATTCATTCCACATACGAACAATTCTCTATGGGAAAACAAAAGGTGTCCCTCCTGTCTTTTTAAAATCTTTCTCCACTCACCTTCAAAATTTGCTCCCTAACCTTGAAACCCCACTCCAAGGAAAGGACACCCATCATTCACCTCATCTATTCCCCTCATGATTTTATAAAGCTTGATAAGATCACCTCTCAACCTCCTATGCTCCAGTGAAAAAGGTCCCACACTATCCACCAAGATGTAGGTATATTCATATCCAGTTCAATGTTGGTGCAGATCTCTTCACTGTTGATACAGGCTTGAAAGACCAAATGGCCTACTCCTGCTCCCAGTTCTCTCTCACTATGTCCAGGACAGCAAGAGACCATAAGACCGAGGAGAAGAAATTAGGTCATTCAGAAAATCAGGTCTGCTCCACCATTCAATTATGGCTGACAAGTTTCTCAAGCCCATTCTCTTGCTTTCTCCCTGCAACCCTCAATCTCCTTGATACACAAGAACCTATTTATCTCTGTCTTGAATATACTCAGTGACTTGCCCAACACAGCCTCTGTGGCAATGAATTCCATAGGTTTCACACTCTCTGGCTACAAAGGTTTCTCCTTTCTCTGCATTCTAAAAGGTCTTCCCTTTACTCTAAGGCTGTCCCCTTGGGACCTAGTCTCTCCTACCAATGGAAACATCTTCCCAACATCCACCCTGTCCAGGGCAATCAGTATTCTGTATGTTTCAATTAGATCCCCCAAGCATGGGCTGTAAATCAGCGTAAACCAGACCCTTCAGGATACAGCACGGATTAGGTTCAGCAAAGTTAGAATGGAGGGAGAATGTGTGGGATGGAGTTTTCAGCGTTTAGGAAATAAGAGTTCTGGTCTCCTTCCTATCGGAAAGATGTCATGAAACTTGAAAGGCTTCAGAAAAGATTTACAAGGATGTTGCCAGGGTTGGAGGATTTGAGCTATAGGGAGAGGTTGAATAAGCTGGTGCTGTTTTCTGTGGACGTTGGAGGCTGAGGGGTGACCATATAGAGGTTTATAAAAGCATAAGTGGCATGGATAGGATGAACAGACAAAGTCTTTTCCCTGGGGTGGGGGAGTCCAGAACCAGAGGGCAAAGGTTTAGGGTGAGAGGGGAAAGATGTAAAAGAAACCTAAGAGGCAACTTTTTCACTCTGGTTTGTGTATGGAATGATCTGCCAGAGGATGTGGTGGAGGCTGGTACAATTGCAACATTTAAAAGGCATCTGGATGGGTATATGAATAGGAAGGGTTTGGAGGGATATGGGCCGGGTGCTGGCAGGTGGGACTAGATTGGGTTGGGATATCTGGTCGGGTTGGACCGAAGGGTCTGTTTCCATGCTGTACATCTGTATGACTCTATGATGTTTCATTTTCATATCCTTATTCAGTTTCATTTCCAAGTCATTGTAACCAATGAAGTTTTCCTCAATACACGCTTAAGGCTCTCTGGCTGCCTGATGTGTCCTGGATAATATGTGATCAGCAGGCATCCGGCAATCTACAGGAGTTGTCATATTTTTTTTAGATTATTTACAGTGTGGAAACAGGCCCTTCGGCCCAACAAATTCACACCGACCCACCAAAGCGCAACCCACCCAGACCTATTCTCCCACACTTACCCCTGCACCCAACACTACGGGCAATTTAGCATGGCCAGTTCACCTAACCTGCACATTTTTGGACTGTGGGAGGAAACCAGAACACCTGGAGGAAACCCACGCAGACATGGGGAGAATGACTGTGTGGAGTTTGCACAGTCGCCTAAGGCGGGAATCGAACCCGGGTCTCTGGCACTGTGAGGTAGCAGTGCTAACCACCGTGCTGCCCACATTATATTTATTTGACTGTACTGACCGCGATCACTTATTTCGTGAATTTTGTTGTAAGACGACATGGGGAAAGAAATCTGAAACCAAATATCACATCAACCTCTGATGGAGCCACTTGATTCATTGGGAAAGGAATCAAGGAAATCATACCAAACATCATCTTCACTATCCTATCTACCTGCAACTCTGAAGGAATTATGAATCTGTACTCCAAGGTCTCTTTGTTCAGCAAAACTCCCCAGGACCTTACCAATAAGTCCTGCTCTGATTGGTTTTTCAAAAATGCAGCACCTCGCATTTATCTGAATTAAACTCCATCTGCCCATTGGCCCATCTGATCAAGATCCTGTTTTAATCAAAAGTAAACTTCTTCACTGTCCACTATACTTCCAATTTTGGTGTCCTCTGCAAACTTACTCTACTTATGTTCACAGCCAAACCACTTATAAAATGATTAAAAGTCATGGACCCAGCACCAATCCTCGTAGCACACACTGGTCACAGGCCTCCTGTCTGAAAAGCACCCCTCCACCACCACTCCCTGTCTTCTACCTTTGAGCTAGAACTTTGAAAAAAATAATTGAGGTTAAAATGCCTCCCCTCGTTGTGGTTCTGTTCGCCAAGCTGGGAATTCGTGTTGCAGACGTTTCGTCCCCTGTCTAGGTGACATCCTCAGTGCTTGGGAGCCTCCTGTGAAGTGCATCTGTGATCTTTCCTCCGGCATTTATAGTGATTTGTATCTGCCGCTTCCAGTTGTCAGTTCCAGCTGTCCGCTGCAGTGGACAGATACAAATCACTTTAAATGCCGGAGGAGACATCACAGAAGTGCTTCACAGGAGGCTTCCAAGCATTGAGGATGTCACCTAGACAGGAGATGAAACATCTGCAACACAAATTCCCAGCTCGGCGAACAGAACCACAACAACGAACACCCGAGCTACAAATCTTCTCCCAAACTTTGAATGCCTCTCCTCCTCTTCTCCTGCTCACAGTACGCTGGCTGTAGCCAGCCAGCTGAGAGTCAGTCCTCAACGGAGGAGATTCCAATCTCCTGGGTTTTTTTAAAACTGAGGTGGCTAAATCTCTTGGTTAAACTTTTTTTTAAATCCCCTCACTAACGCTACTGCGATAGTGCTTATTTTTTCCCCAGCACCCATGTTGTGTGTAGGGAGGTGAGAGATAGCAGACACATTCAATTTTGCTCAAAGCACACAATCTGCAGGCAGTCAATCCATTAATATTTTATACATTCCAACTTTGGAAGTAGAACCAGTCTGACTCAACATTAGGAGACAGGCAGGCTCTAACCTCACACCTTTAATACATTCTCTGAGCTGAAATATCACTTTCAAATTACATTGAGAACGTTCCTTATAAGTAGTTCTGGGATTTACATATTAATGAACTGAAACCTGCAACCCATTCTAAAGGATGAAAGACTTGATAACAATCTAGATTTGTTCAATTCAGTTGTATGACACTGTAATTTTTTAGTTCAAATCCTATGTCATGATCCTGCTCCACAACTACCTGATGAAGGAACAGCACTCCGAAAGCTAGTCCTTCCAAATAATATCAGATTATATTCCAATACCTTTGTCTGATTTTTGCCTTTGTTTCTCATGAACACAGCCCACACTTTCTCCTGCAGGCAGTAACCTTTACAATGCTGATGAAATGAGATGATGATGAGATGAAAAACTTCAGTTTTAATTTTAATTCTGTGTCTTATGATCCTGCTCCACAGCTACCCGATGAAGGAGCGGTGCTCCAAAAGCTAATACTTCCAAATAAACCCGTTGGACTATAACCTGGTGTTGTGAGACTTTTAATCTTTGTTTCGAGCCCACACCTCCCACTGCTGCCAGTAAACCTTACAATGCTGATGAAACAATAAACCCGCACTCCTGAAAAATTTACAATTTCTCACAATTCTGCCACTCATTCACTTCTGATCCAGGACATTGGAAACTTCGTGCTGGAGGGTGACAGAAATTAGCAGCTTTAAAGCAAAAACGTGTTGGATCTCACAGCTTTCAATGAGAGTCTGAGTCAGACGGTGAATTCCGGTAACGTTTATTACAACCCTGCTTCATTACAGTTTCAATTTTTCCCAGAAAAAAAAAGTGCACGAAAAGTAGCGTTTTTTAAATAAAAAGCTCAAGGTCAAAGTGCACACACTCCCCATCCCCCACTTTCTTTACTATTGGTCAGCACCAAATTATCCCTTTGGAACTGGATCCTTGGTACAGCCTTCATCTGGAGGAAGTATTGCCTCACTCAGCAGTTTCAGCCTACACCCTGTATACAAGTTAGTTTCTCCAGCTCATATACAGGAGGGGGATGCAATCAAGAGTCAACCACACTGCTGTGGGTCTGGAGTCAGGGGTAGGCCAGACCAGGTAAAGGATGCAGCTGGAATAACTGAGTGATTCCTTTCCTGCAAAGATAGCTTCATTCTCTAAAAAAGGACATGAGTGAATAAGGTGGGGTTTTTCTTCCCCTGAAAATGGTTTCATCATTTGATTCTGAACTCCAGATTTCAATTGCACCATCTACCACGGTGGGATTCAAACCTGGGAGACCCCAGAACGGGGTTGATAGTCTAGTCAAAAATGGTACTTATCTGTCACTCCTTCAATTTCCCTGTGATGGCACGTGAACTCGTTGATGTCTCTGGAGGTCAGAGGAGCAGGTGAAGCCCTTCCTGCACTTGGAGCAGGTGAATGGCCTCTCCCCAGTGTGGATCCGCTGGTGGGTCAGCAGGTGGGAAGAGTTGGTAAATCCCTTCCCACACTCGGGGCAGGTGAATGGCCTCTCCCCAGTGTGGACCCGCTTATGCTGCCGCAAATTGCTCATATGATTGAATCCTTTCCCGCACACAGAGCAGGTGAATGGCCTTTCCCCTGTGTGGATCCGCTGGTGGTTCAGCAAGCTGGAAGAATCAATGAATCCCTTCCCACACTCGGGGCAGGTGAATGGCCTTTCCCCCATGTGGACCCGCTCGTGCTTCCTCAAGTTGCTCACACGACGGAAAGCCTTCCCGCACTCTGAGCAACCGAACGGCCTCTCCCCAGTGTGGACCCGCTGGTGGGTCAGCAGTGCAGATGAATGCGTGAACCCCTTCCTGCACACCAAGCAGGTGAAGGGCTTCTCTCCCGTGTGGACCCACTGGTGCGCCCGCAGGTTGGAAGAATTTGTGAATCCCTTCCCACACACTGAGCAGATGAACGGCTTCTCCCCGCTGTGAACACGTCTGTGAATTTCCAGCACTGAGGGGGAAGGGAATCCTTTCCCACAGTCCCCACATTTCCACGGTTTCCCCATGGGGAGTGTATTCCTTGTGTCACCTGGGTTTGAAATTACAAACAGAACTGGTACACAGTCTGTCCCCACCGTGAGGGGTGTGATTTTGATTCCCCCAAGCTGAGGAAATGGTTTGAAGCACTTTTTCCACAGTCAGCCCACTGAATCTCCCTCACTCGGGTGTCTTAGTATTCTTCCTGCCACACTAGTGTCCTGCAAAAATAAACTCACAAAATAAGTGATCACGGTCAGTACAGTTAAATAAAGATACATTGATGGCAATTCCTGTAGATTTCCAGGTGCCTGCTGATCACATTATCCAGGTCACAGAAACCTGAAAACCCTCATGCAGCCAGATAGCCTTAAGTGTGTATGGAGGAAAACTTCATTCAGGGGAGAATGACCTAGAACAAGCTGCCGACAAAGGTGCTGGATCAAGATATGAAAATAAAATGTCAAGACTGCTTGCAGAAAGAAAGCCAGTGAAGTTGCTGCTGCAAATAAGATGGGGGATGGGTCCCAGGAAAACAGTGAGGAAAGAGACTAACCCGAGAATCGTACAGTTGGGAAAGGGAGTGAATCAAACAGTCAGGGCAGGAAGGAATAATGCAGAGAACAACGTAGGACTGAAGTTATACTGTATTTATGTCAAAGCAAGAGACCTAATAGGGAAGGCAGGTGAAATCAGGGTTTATGGTCAGAAACATGGGACTGGGACATCATAGCAACTACAGAAATGTGGCTCAGGGATGGACAGCTCAATGTTCCAGGATACATATGCCACAGGAAAGATACGGGGGTGGAGGGGGGTGGCAAGAGAGGTGGGGAGTGGTGTTTTGATAAGGAATAGTATTGAGGGAGGATATTCCTGGGAATACATCCAGGGGAGTTATTTGGGTGGAACTGAGAAATAAGAAAGGGATGATCACCTTATGGGATTGTAATATAAACCTCTAATAATCAGCAGGAAATTGAGAAACAAAGTTGTAAGGAGATTTCAGTTATCTGTAAGAATAATAGGATGGTTATGGTCAGGGATTTTAACTTTCCAAACATTGACTAGGACTGCCAGCGTTCAGGGTTTAGATCAAGAGGAATTTGTTAAGCATGGACAAGACAATTTTCTGAGGCAGTATGTGGATGTTCCTACTAGAGGAGGTGCAAAACCTGACCTAAGGCAGGGCAGGTGACTGAGGTGTCAGTGCTGGACCACTTTGGGAAAGGGACAGACTGGATCTAAAAGTTGAAGTTGTAAATTGGAGGGAGGCTAATTTTGATGGTATTGGGCAAAAACTTTCAAAAGTTGATTGGAAGGCAGATATTCACAGGTGAAGGGAAGGCTGGAAAATGGGAAGCCTTCAAATATGAGATAATAAGAGTCCAGAGACAGTATGTTCCTGTTAGGGTGAAAGAAAAGGCTGGTAGGTGTAGGGAATGCTGGATGACTAGAGAAATTGAGGAGTTGGCTAACAACAAGAAGGAAGCATATGACAAGTATGGACAGGATAAATCGAATGAATCCTTAGAAGAGTATAAAGGCGGTAGGGGTATGCTTAAGAGGGAAATCAGGAGGGCAAAAAGGGGACAAGAGATAGCTTTGGCAAATAGGGTTAAGGAGAATTAGAAGGGTTTTTATAAATTAAGGACAAAAGGGTAATTGGGAGAGAATACAGCCCCTGAAAGATCAACAAGGGCAGCCGATGTGTGGAGCCGGAGTAGATGAGGAAAATAGATTAGATTAGACTTACAGTGTGGAAACACGCCCTTCGGCCCAACAAGTCCACACCGACCCGCCGAAGCGCAACCCACCCATACCCCTACATATACCCCTTACCTAACACTACGGGCAATTTAGCTTGGCCAATTCACCTGACCCACACATCTTTGTGACTGTGGGAGGAAACCGGAGCACCCGGAGGAAACCCACGCAGACACAGGGAGAACGTGCAAACTCTACACAGTCAGTCACCTGAGTCGGGAATTGAACCCGGGTCTACAGGCGCTGTGAGGCAGCAGTGCTAACCACTGTGCCACCATGCCGCCCACAAAATACTAAATGAGTATCAGTGTTTACTGTGAAGGAGGACATGGAAGATATAGAATGTGGGGACATAGATGGTGACGTCTTGAAAAATGTCCACATTACAGAGGAGGTAGAGCTGGATGTCTTGAAACACAAAAGTAGATAAATCCCCAGAAGCTAGGCAAGTGACTCTTGGGCCCCTTGCTGAGACATTTGTATCATCCTTAGTCACAGGTGAGGTGTTGGAAGACTGGAGAGTGGCTAACGTGGTGCCATTATTTAAGAACGGTGGTAAGGAGAAGCCAGGGAACTATAGACCAGCGAGCTGACATCAGTGATAGGCAAGTTGTTGGAGGGAATGCTGAGAAACAGGATTTGCATGTATTTGGAAAGGCAAGGACTAATTAGGGATAGTCAGCATGGCTTTGTGCTTAGCAAATCAATCAAACAAAGTTCCTCATGGAAGATTCGTTAGCAAGGTAAGATCTTATGAAATACAGGGAGAACTAGTCAACCGGATACTGAACTGGCTGGAAGGTAAAAGAAAGAGGGTGGTGGTGAGTTCCTTTTCAGACTGGAGCCTGTGACCAGTGGTGTGCCACAAGGATCGGTGCCGAATCCACTACTTTTTGTCATTTATAAAAATGATTTGGATGTGAACATAGTAGGTATAGTTAATAAGTTTGCAGATGACACCAAAATTGGAGATTCAGTGGACAGCGAGGAAGGTTGCCTCTGATTAAAATAGGATCTTGGGCTGAGGAGTGGCAGATGGAGTTTAATTCAGATAAATGCTAGGTGCTGCATTTTGGAATTGCAAATCAGATCAGGACTTATTCAACCTCAATGTCATGGAGATATACAGCTTGGAAACAGACCCTTCGGTCCAACTTGCCCATGCTGACCAGATATCCAGAATTAATCTAGCTGCATTTACCAGCCCCTCTCTCTCTCTCGACCTTTCCTATTCAAACCCCCAGCCAGAGATATTGTAAATGTTATCATTGTACCAGCCTCCATGACTTCCTCTGGCAGCTCATTCAGTACACACACCACCCTCTGCATGGAACTTTACATCATTCCCCTCTCATTCTCAACCTCTGCCCTCTACTTCTGGACTCCCCGACCCCAGGAAAGAGACCTTGTCTATTTACCCTATCCATGCCCCTCATGAATTTACAGGAAGATCACCCCTCAGCCTCCAACACTCCAGGGAAAACAGTCCAATCTATGCAGCCTCTCCCTGTGGCTCAAACCCTCCAACCCTGGAAACATCCTTGTAAAGCTTTTCTGAACCTTTCCATCCTTGCTATTCAAACACTAATTTTACACAGAGGGTGGTTCATGTGTGGAATGAACTTCCTGAGGCAGTGGTGGATGCCGGTAGAATTAAAAGATATTTGTTTCAGTACATGAATAAGAAAGGTTTCAAGGGATACAGTCGAAGAGCAGGCAGGAGAGACTGGTTTAATGTGGGATTATGGTTGGCATGGACTGGTTGGACTGAAGGTCTGTTTCCATGCTGTATGACTATGGCAGGCTTTTAGTTCTTGACAGTGGAGTCACAGGTAGACAGGACAGTGAAGGTGGTGTTTGGTACACTTCACAGGACATTGGTTAGGCCACTTTTGTAGGATTGCATGCAATTCTGTTACCAGTGATCCCACCCTGACACGCCATGCACCAGAGATAATGACTAAAATTGACTGGGTCACAGAACAAAATCATAAAACCCCTACAGTGCACAAAAAGGCTATTTAGTCCATTGAATGCATTGGGTATAGGAATATGGAGGTCATGGTGCAGCTGTACAGGACATTGGTTAGGCTACTTTTGGAATATTGCATTAGATTCTGGTCTCCCTGTTATTGGGTAGGAAGGATGTTGTGGAACTTGAAAGAATGCAGGACAGATTGATAAGGATGTCGCCAAGGTTGGAGGGTTTGTGGTATAAAGGAGAAGCTGAATAATATGGGGCTGTTTCCCTGGAGCATCAGAGGCAGAGGGATAACCTTGTCAAGGTTTATAAAATCATGTGGGGCATGAATGGAATAAATAGGGAAGCACATTTCCCCAGGGTGGGGGTCTCCAAAACCAGAGGGCATAGGTTTAGGGTGGGAGGGGAAAGATTTAAAAGTGACCCAAGGGTAAATGTTGTCACACAGAGGGTGGTGCGTTTATGCACTGAGCTGCCAGAGGAAGTGGTCAGTACAATTACATTTAAAAGGCATCTAGATGGGTATGTGAATAGGAAGAGTTTGGAGGGATAAAGGTCAAATGCTGGCAACTGGACCTAGATTTACATAGGATATCTTGTCAGCATGGATGTGTTGGATCACAAAGTCTATTTCCGTGCTGTATGTTTCCATGTCTATTTGATAACACGTGCTTTATTTCTGTTGATGCAAATATTTTTATCAATCATGCCTGGGTGGTAATACTTAGTCATAGAGATGTACAGCATGGAAACAGTACATGCCGACCAGACATCCCAACACAATCCAGTCCAATCCAGCACCTGGCATATATGTAAGGGAGCGAGAATTCCTCAATTAGGGCACTATAAGAACCCTGGGAGTCACCAATTTCTGGTTTATGTACTTAATGTTTGTTCATTAGGACAAGCACCTATTTATACTCAATTTTGTTTCATTTTTCTTGTTTATTCCCTGCTACGATGATTCTCTCTGTCTGGATGGTTGACAGGCTGGGAGATTGTGGGTTGAAAATGTGTTGCTGGATAAAGCACAGCAGGTCAGGCAGCATCCAAGGAACAGGAAATTTGACGTTTCGGGCCAGAGCCCTTCATCGGGAATCTGGCCCGAAATGTCGAATTTCCTGAACCTTGGATGCTGCCTGACCTGCTGTGCTTTAACCAGCAACACATTTTCAGCTCTGATCTCCAGCATCTGCAGACCTCACTTTTTACTCGAAGATTGTGGGTTGGGCCTTGATTGACTAAATGTTTTATTGTTCCGGAAGGTGTAAGAGGTTTCAGCAGAAATCCTGCAGAGCTGAGAACAGACCGACATTTTACTCTGTGGAAACAGGGAGATCAACAGATGACATAAATCAGGACCTGAAATCCGAGCTGACACCAGACTACCATGTTATCAGTGCTTTGATTGGCAGTGCCTCTACCTTTACCTAGCTTCTCATTTGACTAGAATGCCACATATCCCTTCAATATTCAGGATCCAATCCTTGGCACCCTGAAGCCATGTCTCTGTCAGGAGTCTCAGATCTAATTATTCTGTTCGACGTGTGCAGTCTATTCATTCACTTTTGTTATGATGCAGCACAACTTCAGACACACAGTCTTCAGTTTCAATTTTTGTGATCTTTAGAATCCAGCTTTGATTGCTGGTACATTTACTCTCCTTGTCCCTTTCTACCGTTCTCTGATGTTCATTTTCACATCACAACATTGTTCACCTGCCTTGATTTGCACTGGCCATGCTAAATTGCCCAGGGATGTGCAGGTTGGCTGGGTTAGCCATGGGAAATGCAGGGTTATAGTTTCATAGTAATAGAAGCAGGAGTAGGCCATTTGGCCTGTCAAGCCTGCTCTGTCATTCATTAAGATCATGGCTGATCGATCCATTGTCTCAGCTCCTCCTACCTGCATTATCCCAACTACCCTTAAATCCCCACCATGCAAATACCTACTCACCTGTGTCTTGAATATTCTTAGTGAAGCTGTCTCTCCCGGTTCCATAGGCAGAGAATTTCATGGAGTCACTATTTTCCGGGAAAAGCAGTTCCTCCTCATGTGTCTGAAACCGACTCCCTCTAACCTCGAGGCCATGACCTCTAGTCCTAATCTCACCCACCAGCAAATTACTGGATTGGGTGGTGGTGGTGGTGGGGGGGGGAATGGGGGAGGCTTTTCAGAGGGGCCAACGTGGACTTGAGGGGCTGAACAGTTTACTTCCACACTGTAGGACTTCTATGATTAACCGCACTTATTTTTGTCCTGGATCACAGCTCCCAGAATCTCCCATCTTCTGCAAATTAAAAGACAAGTCCCACTCTGCTCTCTCGTATGTGTGTTATCTAACTGCTTTATCATTTCTAGTGAATATAGCCCACACCTCACTGCTGCCAGTAATGATTAGCTTACATTACTAACAATGTGGAAACAGGCCCTTCGGCCCAACAAGTTCACACCGACCCCTTCAAAAAGCAATACAATGCTGATGAAACAATGCAATACCTGCAGTACTGAAACCCGTAAGGCTTCTAACGATACCCGTTACTGATTCACCACTCCTTCTGATGCACAGCATTGGAAATACAATGTTGAAGGCTGAATAAAATGAGCAGTTTAACTCAAAAATCCACCTAACCCTTCACTAGGCTCCCCGCTCAGCACACTTTACTTACTGCTGGTAAACCTTAAAGAACTTTATCCACACAGTGCAATGAATTCCCACTTTCCACCAAAATCCTGGACGCACTCAGTTGCTGTCTCACAATTGAAAGATTTCATTGTAACTTCTGCTCCCATTAAGGGCAAAACATCTTTGAAAGCTGCTCTGAAACTCCAGCCTTCACAATCACACTTCTGTTTTCATGGAAGATGATTAGAGTCATACAGCACAGAAACTGACCCCTCGGTCCAACTCATCCATGCCGACCAGATATCCTAAATTAATCTAATCCCATTTGCCAGCATTTGGCCTGTATCCCTCTAAAGCCTTCTCATTCACGTACCCATCCAGATGCCTTTTAAATGTTGTAATTGTAGCAGCCTCCATCACTTCCTCTGGCAGCTCATTCCAAACATGCACTACCCTGTGAGAAAAAGTTGCCTCTCAGGTCCGTTTTAAATCTTTCCCCTCTCACGTGAAAGCTATGCCTTCCCGTTTTGGATTCGCCTGCCATGGGGAAAAGATTATGGCTATTCACCCTATCCATACCCCTTATAAAATTCTGTAAGGTCACCCCTCAGCCTCTGATGCTGCAGGGAAATTCTCCCTGGCCTATTCAGCATCTCCCTTTAGCTCTAACCCTCCAACTCTGCCAACATCCTTGTAAATTTTTTCTGAACTCTTTCTAGTTTCACAACATTGTTCCATAGGAGGGGGCCCAGAATTGCACATACTATTCCAAAAGTGGCCTAACCAGTGTCCTGTGCGGCCATGACAATGATCTCCCACCTCCTGTACTCAGTGCTCTGACCAGTAAAGGAAAACGTACCAAATGCCTTCTTCACCATCCTGTCTCCCTGCAATTGCACTTTCAACGAACTAGAACCTGCAAGGTCTCTTTGTTCAGCAACACTCCCCATTAACTGTGTCAGTCATGCCCTGATTTGCCTTACAAAATGCAACAACTCATTTATCTAAATTAAACTCATTCTGCTACTCCTTGGCCCATCTGCCCATCCTATCAATTCTAATTTATATTGAATTTTCTTTCCTCTCACCCTCGAAAAAGCTGAAAAATCTCCATCCAACACACACTCCCTCCATTCTGACTTTGCTGAACCTAATCCTTGCTGTACCTCATCCTGAAGCGTCTGGCTCATGCTGATCAACAGGCCCTCACTCAGGAGAGGGTGGGTGGAATCTAGTTGAAACAGACAGAATACTGAATGGTCTGGACAGAGTGCACATGGGGAAGATGTTTCCATTGGTAGGAAAGACTAGCACCTGAGGGCACAGCATTAGAATAAAAGGAAGACCTTTTACAACAAAGATAAAGAGAAATCGTTTCAGCCAGAGAGTGGTGAACATGTGGAAGTCACTGCTACAGAAGGCTGTGGACGCCAGTCACTGAGTATATTTAAGACGGAGGTAGATAGGTTCTTGAGTATCGGGGGGAAATCGAGGGTTACGGGGAGAAAGTGGGAGAATGGGATTGAGAAGCTTACCAGCCATGATTTAATGGCAGAGCAGCCCCAACGGGCCGAGACATCTAATTTACTCTCCTGTGTTTTATGGTCTCTTGCTTTCCTGAACACAGAGAGAAAGAATTGGGAGCAGGAACAGGCTGTTTAGTCTGTTGAGCCTGCACCAACATAAGTGGATATGAAGATACCTACACCGAGGTGGATAAGCTGGAAATATTTCCACTGGAGCAGAGGAGGTTGAGAGGTGACCTTATCGAGGATTATAAAATCATGAGGGGTATAGATAAGGTGAATGGCAGATATCTTTTCCCTTGGTGGGGGTTCAAGATTAGGCAGCAAATTTGAAAGTGAGAGGAGAAAGATTTTAAAAAGGCATAATGGGTACTTTATTTTTTAAAACACAAAGTGGTTTGTGTGTGAAATGCATGTCCAGATGAAGGGGTGGATGCAGGTACAGTTAGAACATTTAAAAGACATTAGGATAAGTACATGAATGAAGCTGAATTCAGATAAATGCGAGGTGCTGCATTTTGGAAAAACAAATCAGTGCAGGACTTATACACTTTATGGTAAGGTCCTGGGGAGTGTTGCTGAACAAAGAGACCTTGGACTGCAGTTCATAGTTCCTTAAAGGTAAAGCCACACATAGATAGGATAGTGAAGGCAGTATTTGGTATGCTGTCCTTTCTTGGTTAGAGCATTGAGTAAAGGTGTTGGGAGGTGATGTTGCATCTGTACAGGACATTGGTGAGGCCACATTTGAAATATTGCGTGCAACTCTGGCCTCCTTCCCATCAGAAGGATGTTGTGAAACTTGAAAGGGTTCAGAAAAGATTCACCAGGATGTTACCGGTTTGAAAGATTTGGGCTCTTGGGTGAGGCTAAATAGGCTGGGGCTGTTTTCCTTGGAGTGTCAGAGGCTGAGGGGTGACCTTACAGAGGGGCACGGATAGGGCAAATAGACAAAGTCTTCTCTGAGGTGGGGAGTCCTCTCACTAAAAGTTTAGGGTGAGAGGGGAAAGATATAATAGGGAGCTAAGGGGGGCTTTTTCACAAGAGTGTGGTGTGTGTATGGAATGACCAGCCAGAGGAAGTGGTGGAGGCTGGTATAATTACAGCATTTAAAAGGCATCTGGATTGGTCTATAAATAGGAAGGGTTTAAAGGGATATGGACCAAGTGCTGCCAAATAGGACTAGATTAGGATAATTGATCAGCATGGACTAGTCTGTTTCTGTAACCAAACTATACTGCTCTTAAAACCATTTTTTTTGCCTTTCCCCATAACCATCCACTTCGTTGTTGTTCAAAAATCAGATGAACTCAGCCTTGGACGTATTCAATGACGCCCTAACTGCAGGAAGGCTTCCCCACCTCTCAGCTCAATTCCACTTGCTCATCCACCACTTGCCTTGCTGATTGCTTGCTGCATCTGTCTGACAACTGGCAGTGACTGGTGCAGAATGACATCTAGATCTGTACATCTACACATCATTTCTGATAAAAGGTTCCTGCATTTGCCCTGTGTTTTTCAATTAAGACACAGAACTGAACTAACTTTCCCAGAACCTGTCCCCTCCCTGGATTCACTCCATTTCGCTTCAGTTTCTGCAAGTCAGCAGCTGAACCCGGAATGGAAAATGGGGTGAGAAAAGAGAGCACTGTACTCACAGATGTTGGACAGAGGAAGAAAGCTGTAGTCTGGGCTGAAGCTCAATCTTAACTCAGAGAGAGAGAAGCAGCACCAACCCCAGAAGCACATGATCCAACTTCCGCATCCAGTCTATGGGTTTTCTGTGATTGGCAGGAGGACCAGTCCCCATCCGGTCCTCCAGAGCGTCCCATTGGTTCACCAAAACAAGACCGTGGGGCGTTTCCCCGTGCCGCATGAGCAACACGCGGAGTGGTTGCTGACACCGAGTAGCATGCGCAGTATGGAGATGCTGGTTATTACTGACAGAGTTTCACAGTTATAAATCACACAATGCCAAGTTATAGTCCAACCATTTGTTTATTTATTTCCAATTTATTTGGAATCTCTAGCTTTCGAAGCGCTGCTTCTTCATCGGGAGCAGAGTCATAACACACACACTCTTTCACAACAGGATTGCAGTGTCATGGGATGTAATATTAAACAAATGTAGCTTACCTCTGTCATCTTTTAGAATGACCATGTTCGTTTTGATTCCTTCATATGTAAATCCCAAAACTTTTTAAAAGTTATGTTCTCAAGGTAGGTTTTCACAATAGGTGTCATCTCAATCAGATAATGCATTGAAGGTGTTAAGTTAAAGTCTGTATCTCAATGTTACATCAGACTGATTCTATTTCTAAAGTGGGAGCTACAGCGTTTTTGAGCAAAATAAAATGTAATTCTGCAAGTACAAATTCAACCCACAAACTTGTATGTGTGTGTGTGTACAGGCGAAACCAAGTGATTGTGTCTGTGTCTGTGTCTGTGTGTGAGTGTAATGGGGTATAAGGCTGTGAGAGGGTGTGTGTGTGTGTATACCAGGGAAACCAGGTGATTGTGTCTGTGTCTGTGTAATGGGGTATAAGGCTGTGAGAGGGTGTGTGTGTGTGTGAGCATTTGAGAGAGAGTGGATGTGTATGAGAGAGGGTCTGCATGAGTGTGTTGGTGTGGAGGAGCATGTGTTTGTGTGAATGCGTGCTTGTGTGCGTGTATGTGTGGGAGAGTGTTTAGTCTAGTGGGGTCACCTGTAGTGTGATGTGAACCCAAAGTCATCCCCATAGGTACCAAACTTGGCTATCAGCCTCTGCCCAGCCACTTTCCATTGTTGCCTGTCCTGAAGTCTGCCTTGGAGGATGGTCACCCAAAGGTCCGAGGCTGACTGTCTTGGACTGCTGTAGTGTTCTCCGACTGGGAGGGAACATTCCTGGCTGGTGATTGTGCAGTGTTCATTCATCCGTTACTGTAGCCTCCACTCGGTCTCACCAATATACCATGCCTCAGGGCATCATTGCCTGCAGAGTATGAGATAAACAATGCTGGCTGAGTCACGTGAGTACCTGCCGTACTCATGGTGGGTGGTGTCCCCACGTGTAATGATGGCAATCGTATCGTCACTTTAACACGTCTTGCATCGTCTGCCATGACAGGGTTGTATCATGTTGCCCTGAAGGCCAGGCAGTTTGCTGTGAACAATGATCTGTTTAAGGTTTGGCGGTTGTTTGAAGTCGAGAAGTGGAGGTATGGGGAAGGACTTGCTGAGATGCTCATATGTTGCGGGCTGCAAAGAACATGACATAGTGTTTCGGCTCCCAAGTAGTACTGGACAATAAAGGGAACCATATTGGTTACAGCTCATGTCTGTCTCCTAAGGAGGTCATTACAGTTTCTCGCTGCAGCACATTGGAACTGGCAGTTGATGAGTTGAGCATTGTACCCCGTTCTTATGAGAGCATGCTTGTGTACTTCCAAGTGTCTGTCATGTTCCTCCTCACCTGAACAGATCCTGTGTATGTGAAGGGCTTGCCCATAGAGGATGGTTATTTAATATGTTTCGATAGAGAAGTGTAGCACTGTCAGGTTATCCGTGGGTTTGTGGTACAGAGAAATGCTGAGATACCCATCCTTGATAGAGCTGCGTGTGTCCAAAAATGAGACAGATACGAAAGAGTAGTCCATGGTGAGTGTGATGGTGGGATGAAACTTGTTAATATCAGTGTCGTTAGTTCAGTGACTCCTTGCCATGGGTCCAGAGGAAGAAAGATCATCAATATATCTGGTGTATAGTGTTGGTTGGAGGTCCTGTGTAGGAAAGAAAGACATAAGACTATGGGGTGAATTTGCATTTGCAGAATTATATTTGTAGATACATTCTATTTTGCTCAAAAAGTGCACAGCTTGTAGGCAATCACTCCATGTAATATCTTATAAATGCCTACTTTGGAAATAGAACCAGTCTGACTCAAGACAGGCTCAAACCTCACACCTTTCATACATTGTCTGAGCTGAGATGTCACTTCTTTTTATAACAACTTCAGTTATCTTGAGACTGTGACTTAAAAGAAGTTCTGGGATTTATATATTAATGAACTGAAATCTGAAACCCATTCTAAGATGAAACACTTCAAAGGTTTGTTCAATATATCATTCAATGTCCTTTTGCTATAAATACTCTGTCTTATGATCCTGCTCCACAGCTACCCAATGAAGGAGCAGCGCTCCAAAAGCTAGTGTTTCCAAATAAACCTGTTGGACTATAACTTGGTGTTGTGTGATTTTTAACTTTGTTTCTAATGAAAACAGCCCACACCTCCCACTGGTGTCAGTAAACTTTACAATGCTGAGGAAATGATGAACCTGCAGTTCTGAAAAATGAACAATTTCGAATAATACGAGCTACACATTGACTGCTCCTTCAATTAGAAACCTCGCACTGGAGATAGAAAGAAACGAGCAGCTTTCAAAGAAAAACCTGCTGGATCGTATAGCCTTCCACGTCTGAGTCCTTCGGTAAGTTCAGGTAACCTTTATCGTGGCAAAAGTGAGGATTGCAGATGCTAGAGATCAGAGTTTAGGTTAGAGTGGTGCTAGGAAAGCACAGCAGGTCAGGCAGCATCCGAGGAGTATGCAAATCGACATTTCGGGCAAAAGCCCTTCATCAGGAATCAGCTTTTGCCTGGAATGTCGATTTTCCTGCTCCTCAGATGCTGCCTAACTTTTATTGTGACCCACTTTGTTACAGCTTCAGATCTCCCCAGCAAATAGGCATAGAAAAAGTAGCTTATTTGCATTTTTAACAGCTCAAGGTCAAAGCGTACACACTCCCCTGCACCCCACTTCCTTCACTGTTGGTCAGCTGAGTTATCCCTTTGTAATTGGATCCTTGGTACAGCCGTAACCCGGAGGAAGTATTGCCTCACTCAGCAATTGCAACCCATACCTTGTCTCCAAGTAAGATTCTCCCCGCTCATTTGCCGAGGGGCTGTCGAGAGTCAACCAGGCTGCTGTGGGTCTGGAGTCACGTGTAGACCAGACCAGGTAAAGCCTGCAGCTGGGACGACTAAGTGAATCCTTTCCCACAACAGCAGTTTCCTTCCCTAAAACATGAGTGAATCAGATAGGGATGTTTTTCACATCGTGAGGTTCTGAACTCCAGGTTTCTGACTGACTTCCAACTCCACCATCTGCTATTCAAACCCAGGAGTCCCCAGAACTGAGTTATTAATGCAGTCGATAATGGCATTCGGCTGAAGCTCCTTCAATGGCAGGTGAACTCACTGGTGTCTCTGCAGGTGGGAGAAGCGGGTGAAGCCCTTCCTGCACGGTGAGCAAGTGAATGGCCTCTCTCCGGTGTGGACCCGCTGGTGGGCCAGCAGTGTAGATGACCGAGTGAACTCCCTCCCGCACATAGAGCACTTGAACGGCTTCACTTCCACATGAACCCGCTGGTGCGTCTGCAGATGGCCCGTCTCACTAAATCCCTGTCTGCACACGGATGTCTTCACATCCATGTGAACGCGTCTGTGGGTTTCCAGCATCGATAGGAAAGGGCATCTTCTCCCACACTACCAACATTTCCACATAGGGGGAAGCTTTCCTTGTGTCACTCTGTGTTTCAAATTACAAACGGAAAGGGTACACAGTCTCTCCCCACCGTGAGGGGTGAGATTTTGATCCTCGAAGCTGAGTAAATGGTATGAGTAACTTTCCACAGTTAGCGCATTGAATCTCCCTCACTTAGTATTCTTCCTGCCACACGAGTGTACAAAATTTCTCAAGCAGACAAAGGGAAACAATTCTTCTCGATGTGAATGGCTGCTGATATTAAAGTCCCAGTGAATCAAGTGGCTCTGTCAGAAGTTGATGTATCTTTTGGTTTCAGATTTCTTTCCCATGTTGTCCTGCAAATAAAATCACAAAATAAGTGATCACGGTCAGTACAGTCAAATGAACATAACATCGGTGACAATTCCTGTAGATTGCCAGATACCTGCTGATCATATATTATCCATGACACAGAAACCCTCAAACACTCATGCAGTCAGGTCGCAATAAGTATATAAAGAGGAAAACTTCATTTAGGTGACAATACCTTCCTACAAAGGGGCTGGAAATGGAGCTAAGTCAAGGTTTTGAAAATGAAATGTCAAGGGTGCTTCAGAAAAGAAAGCCAGTAAAGTTGCTGAATGACTTCCTGCTGACCTATTAAATAAAAATGATTACAAGAAATACAGGATGTAATTCCGGTACAATATTAGGTGAAAATTCATAGCCATGCAGCCTGTACAAGAGTGAATATCAGATATACACTATATGAAGCAATCATAAAATCCCTGCAGTGCAGAAAAAGGCCATTTGGCCCATTGAATGCATTGGGTGTAGGAGTTGGGAGGTCACGGTGCAGCTATCTAGGACACTGGTTAGGCCACTTTTGAAATATTGCATTTGATTCTGGTTTCCCTGCTATCGGACAGGAAGGATGTTGTAAAACTTGAAAGGGTGAAGGACAGATTGATAAGGATATCGCCAGTGTTGGTTAATTTGTGGTATCGGGAGAGACTGAATAGGATGGGGCTGTTGCCCCTGGAGTGTTGAAGGCTGAGGGTGACCGGATAGAGGTTCATACAATCCTGAAGGGTGGATAGAGTAAATAGGCCAGAGTGGTGGTGGAGGCTGGTACAATTACAGCTTTTAAAAGGCATCTGGATGGGTGTGTGAATAGGAAGGGTTTGAAGGGATATGGGCCAAATGCTGGCAAATGGGTCACTAGACTTATATAGGATAGCATGGATGTGTTGGATCAAAAAGTCTATTTCCGTGTTGTATATTTCTATGTCTTATTTGATAACAGATGTTTTATTTCTGTTGATGAAAGTATTGTTATAAATCAAGCTGGGTACTAACACTTTCTTGTTTTATTCCCTGCTATTGTTAAAGTACAGATTTGACACGGCCTACGGAAGCCCTTATGGACTCAGACCCGTAAGCCTCTCTTTCTTGGTTTGTCCCAAAGATCGTACTCTTTGGAAGTCTGGAATAAAAACCTCTTACAGACAGTTTAGTTTAATCTTAGTCATCCCCTTTATTCACTAGTAGCATCACCGTTACAATGTAACATTGATAACCATACGCTAAACTAACTAGGTTCTAATAACCTAGGAGTGTAGGGTAGCAGCTCTTCAAGTGCCCCAGCAGGCTACTCCAATGTACTGATACAAAGTGGCTTCCTTTATACAAAAGTTTATAAAAACATTGCATGTTCTTAATTAGACAGATAACAGTGAAAGACAATAATCCATAAGGAAGAGAAGTTAATTGACAGATCTGTGTGTGCTTGACTGATCACTCCTACAGGCCTTGAGCTATCCATCAGGTAGGAAAAACAAATCCAACTGAGTTAGGCATCTGGTGCCGAGATAAGTTCCTATAAAGAAGTGCCAGTCTAAACTAAGTGGGAGATGTCATAAGGTAACCTTGCACAGCTCGCATGTCTGATACAATAATTTTTTATTTCAAAAATATATTCATAAAATAATTTGATGGTCTGTACAGTTGGTCATGCCATACATATGTAAACATTTACATACAAAGATCAGGATTTATCATTTTTATATACAGGTCTGTACATTTTTCAATCATATGCCCATATATTGAGCTGAGGTGTCAGCAGAGCCCAAATGACTGCATGGGCCCCCTGTTCTTCATTAGGCAGGCAGAAGTTACACAGTGGTCTTTCCCCACCGCGCCTTAGTGGCAGCTGCCCCAAGCTTCAGCGCATCCCTCAACACGTAGTCCTGGACCTTGGAATGTGCCAGTCTGCAACACTCAGTCGGGGTCAACTCCTTCAGCTGGAAGATCAACAGGTTTCAGACCACCCAGAGAGCGTCCTTCACCGAGTTGATGATTCTCCAGGCACAGTTGATATTCGTCTCGGTGTGCGTCCCGGGGAACAGGCCGTAGTGCATGGAGTCCCGCGTCACGGCGCTGCTCGGAACGAACCTCGACAAATACCACTTGCATTCCTCTCCAGACTTCCTCTGCGTAGGCACATTCCAGAAGGAGGTGTGTGACAGTCTCGTTCCCCCACCCCCACCCCCGCAGCCGCTTCTACGGCAGCGTGCGGTGCGGCAGAGAGTCCGGGCGTGCATAAAGGATCTCACAGGTAGAGCCCTTCTCACCACCAGCCAAGCCATGTCTTGGTGCTGGTTGGAAAGTTCTGGCGATGAGGCATTCTGCCAAATGGCTTTGACAGTCTGCTCAGGGAACCGCTCGATAGGATCCGCCCTCTCCTTTTCCAAAGGGTCTCAGGGACACTACGTGCTGACCACTTCCTGATGGACTTGTGGTCAAAGGTGTTTTTCTTCATAAACTTCTCCACGAAGGACAGGTGATACGGAACGGTCCAACTACTCGGAGCGTTCCGCGGCAGCGAGGCCAGGCCCATCCTTCGCAACACCGGGGACAGGTAGAACCTGAGTACATAGTGACACTTGGTGTTTGCGTACCGGGGATCCACGCACAGCTTGATGCAGCCACACACAAAGGTGGCCATCAGGGTGAGGGTGGCATTGGGTGTATTTTTTCCCCCGTTGCCCAGATCTTTGTACAGCGAGTCCCTTCAGACCCAGTCCATCTTTGATCACCATATAAACTGGAAGATGGCCCAGGTGACTGCAGCGGCACAGATTCTGGGAATAGGCCAGATCTGTGCCATGTATAATAGCAATGACAGTGCCTCACACCTGATGACCAGGTTTTTTTCCGTGATGGAGAGCGACCGTAGCTTCCATCGGCCCAGTTTCTGCCTCACTTTGCTGATACGCTCCTCCCAAGACTTGGCACGTGCCCCAGATCCCCCGAAACAAATACCCAGCACCTTCAGGTGGTGGGTCCTGACGGTGAAGGGGATCAAGCAATGGTCGGCCCAGTTCCCGAAGAGCATGGCCTCGCTCTTGCCTCAGTTTACCTTGGCCCTCGAGGCCCATTCGAACTGGTCACAAATGCACATGAGTCTGCGCACGGACAACGGATCCGAGCAGAAAATGGCGACGTCATCCATGTACAGGGAGGCCTTAACCTGCAGGCCCCCGCTGCCAGGAATAGTCACCCCTCTCAGGCTTGCATCCTTCCTGATAGACTTGGCAAATGGCTCTATGCAGCACACAAACAAGGCAGGAGAGAGAGGGCAGCCCTGCCTGACTCCAGATCGGACTGGGAAGCTATCTGATTCCCACCCATTGACCGTGACTGCACTGACAATGTTGGTGTAGAGCAGTCTGATCCAATTGCAGATTCCCTCCCCAAAGCCCATTTTGGAGAGAACATCTCTCATATACCTGTGCGATATCCTGTCAAAGGCTTTCTCCTGGTCCAGGCTGATCAGGCAGGTGTCCAAACCTCTGTTCTGCTTGTAGGCGATCGTATTCCTGAGGAGTGCGATACTCTCAGTGATCTTCCTGCCTGGCACAGCACAGGTTTGGTCAGGGTGAATCACCGACCCCAGAGCAGACCTGACCCGGTTGGCGACTACCTTTGACAGGATTTTGTAATCCGCATTCAACAGTGAAATTGGTCTCCAATTTTTGAGTTCCTCCCTCTCCCCCTTCCGCTTGTAGATGAAGATGATGATGCCTTTCCTCATGGATTCACTCACGGTACCTGCTCGAAGCATACTGACATACACCTCCAGCAGGTCCTGGCCAATCAAGTCCCACAGAGCGGAATAGAGCTCGACCGGTAAGCCGTAGCTTCCGGGAGTTTTATTCTTTTCGAAGGACTCGCGGGCCTTGGTCAGCTCGTCCAGAGAGTTCAGGTTACCTTCATTGCAACCCAACTTTGTTACAGCTCCAGATCACCTCAGCAAAAAGGTGTTGAAAAAGTAGCTGCTTTTTAAACAGCTCAAGGTCAAAGCACCCCTCCCCACCCTCCACTTTCTTTACTGTTGGTCACCACTGACTTGTCCCTTTGTAATTGGATCTTTGTTACAGCCTTAACCCGGAGGAAGTATTGCCTCACTCAGCGATTTCAACCCATACCCTGTCTCCAAGTAAGTTTCTCCCCGCCCATCTGCGGGGAGGGAAAGAAGTGGGAGGAAGCAGGTGGAGTCAACTACACTGCTGTAGGTCTGCAGTCACGTGTAGGCCAGACCAGGGAAAGGATGCAGCTGGGACGACTGAGTGAATCCTTTGCCACAACACCAGTTTCCTTCCCTAAAAAGGACGTGACTGAATCAGAATGGGGCTTCCCCCGACCCCGCTCGATGGTTTCATTGTTAGATTCTGACCTCCAGATTTCTGTCCAAATTCCAAATCCGCGATCTGCTGCGGTGGGATTCAAACCTGGGAGTTCCAGAACTGGGTTGATAGCCCAGTCCATAATGGCACTCGGCAGTCGCTCCTTCAATCCCCCTGTGATGGCACATGAACTCCTTGGTGCCTCCGCAGGGTGGCTGCCCGGGTAAAGCCCTTCCCACACTCGGGGCAGCTGAAGGACCTCTCCCCCCTGTGGACCCGCCGGTGCTTCACCAGGGCGGAGGAATCGCTGAAGGCCTTCCCACATTCGGGGCAGCTGAAGGGCCTCTCCCCCGTGTGGACACGCTGGTGCTTCAGCAGGTCGGAGGAATTGCTAAAGGCCTTCCCACACTCGGGGCAGGGGAATGGCTTCTTCCCCGTGTGGACCCGTTGGTGCTTCAGTAGGGTGGAGGAATCGCTGAAGGCATTTCCGCACTTGGGGCAGCTGAAGGGCCTCTCCCCGGTGTGGACCCGCTGGTGCGTGCGCAAGTTGCCCTTCTGAGTGAATCCCTTCCCACACTCAGGGCAGCAGAAAGGCTTCTCACCGATGTGGATCCGCTGGTGGATCAGCAGGACGGACATCTGGGTAAAGCCCTTCCCACACTCGGGGCAGCTGAAGGGCCTCTCCCCTGTGTGGACCCGCTGGTGCTTCAGCAGGGTGGAGGAATTGCTGAAGAGCTTGCCGCACTCTGTGCAGGGGAACGGCCTCTCCTGCGTGTGGACCCACTTGTGGGTCTGAAGGGAAGAGGAATCGTTGAAGGCCTTCCCACACTCGGGGCAGCTGAAAGGCTTCTCCCTAGTGTGGACCCGCTGGTGCATCCGCAACTTGCCCTCCTGAGTGAATCCCTTCCTGCACTCAGAACAAGTGAATGGCCTCTCCCCAGTGTGGACCCGCCAATGGGTCAGGAGGGTGGAGGAGGTGCTGAAGGCCTTCCCACACACAGTGCAGGAGAACGGCCTCTCCCCCGTGTGGACCCGTCGATGGGTCTGCAGGTCAGAAGAATAGCTGAAGTCCTTCCCACAATCGGGGCAGCTGAAGGGCCTCTCCCCTGTGTGGACCCACCGGTGCCTCATAAGGGCAGAGGAATTGCTGAAGGCCTTCCCACACCTGGGGCAGATGAATGGCCTCTCTCCGGTGTGACTGCGCCGATGAATCTCCAGGGCAGATGGAGCACGGAAGCCTTTCCCGCAGTCACCACACTTCCACGATTCCTCCTCGGGGTGGGATTCCTCAGGTTTCTCCATGGCCGAAGCTCCAGCTGTACACAAATGCGTGTAGAGCCCCTCCTCACCGTGAATTCCTCTTTCCAGGCCGTAGAGCTGTTTCTGGCTTCACACTCAAGTGCGCTGCAACAGTCGGGTCTCTCATCCAGTCCGACTGATGCTGAAAACGTACTCAAACAGGAACCAAAAAGCTTTGCTCTTCCTCATAGAATCACAGTAAAAAATTATTGCAGTCTCGATGGATTGACTGACCGTCAGATATTGATGACAAAGTGAGGATTGTAGTTACTGAACAGTCCGTGCTGAAACGTGCGGTGCTGGAAGAGCACAGCTGGTCAGACAGCATCCGAAGAGCAGGAAAGTTGACATTTTAGGCATAAGCCCTTCATCTGTTAATTTTGAAACTTCCGTCCTCAGATCGTCAAATACTCTGTAAAAAGAGATTACAAAGTCATCAGCGTCAGTCCAGGGTAGAAATTCAGAACAAGCAACTCTACTTTCAGGGAAACATTCTTTTCTTTAGATATTCCACAAAATTGAAAGCACCATCTCACTCTCTCCCTCTGTTCTCACATTAACGTCCCTGGGAAGTGGGGGGGAAGGAGACATCAAAGCATTAACACCGACACCAGAGAGAAACTGAACATACAAACGTGGCAAACGTTAGTAAAAAGCCAGATTCATAGAGATATACAGCACAGAGACAGACCCTTCGGTCAATCTCTTCCATGCCAACCAGATACCCAAAATCAATCTAGTCCCATTTGTCAGCACTTGGTCCATATCCCTCTGAACCCTTCCTATTCAAACACCCATCCCGATGGCTTTTAAGTGCTCTAATTGTACCAGCCTCCACCATTTCCTCTGGCAGCTCATTCCTGACATGCATCACATTCTGCATGAAAAAGTTGTCCCTTAGGTCCCTTTTAAATCTTCCCCCCAACTCCGCCTTAAACCTATTACCCTCTAGTTCTGTACTTCCCTATCCCAAGGAAAAGACCTTATCTATTTGACCCTATCCATGCCCCTCATGCTTTTATAAAAAGTTGACGTTTCAGGCATAAGCCCTTCATCTGTTAATTTTGAAACTTCCCAGGACTTCAGACTCTGGCGCGATGGGGAAGACAGCCCCATCCCATCCCTCCGTCCCTCCTCACCCGGGTAATTCAGACACATACCTGAGTTTGCAGAGTCTGCCCCCCGCCCTGGAATCACTCCAGTTGCTACAAGTGAACAGATGTTACCCCCACTCCCTCCCGGGATGAAGAGTTGCCCAGAGGGAGGGAGTTTCACTCTGAAACTGACAGGGCCACTTCCGCGTTGTGACGTCATAGGTGAAGCGATGGGGCGGGGAAAGGCCGACAACAGCTCCGCGCACTGCGCCTGCGCAGCCCTGCAGTTTGCAACAGGGTAATCCCTTCCTTTCAGAGAATTCCCAGAGTGTGGAAGCAGGCCACTCGGCCCAAGGAGTCCATACCGACCCTCCGAAGGGTAACCCATCTCCCTACCACCCTGACTAATGCACCTAACGTGCACATCCCTGGGCACTACGGGTAATTTAGCTTGGCCAATCCAACCTAACCTGGACAAAGTTAAAAATCAAGCACCCAACAGGTTTATTTGGAAGGACTGGTGTTAACAGCGCGGCTCCTTCATCAGGTGATTGTGGAGAATAAGGTCACAAGGCACAGAATTCATGGAAAAACATTACAGCGTCATGCCATTGAAATTACATATTGAACAGACCGGGATTAAGTATTTCATCGTTTAGAATGGGTTGCAGGTATCAATAATATGTAAATCCTAGAACATCCTGTCAATTACGTGTGTGCATGCATGAGGGAGAAAATTGTCTCTTTCTGTGCTGTATATCTCTGTGTCTATATGATAACAGATGCTTTATTTACGTTGGTGTAAATATTGTTATAAATCATACTAATAGTTATAGTTACTATTACTAAATGGGTACTAATAGTTAGATGTAAGGGAGAGAGTCCTGGGAAAACTCTATTTCTGGTTTACTTCCCAATGAACAAACATTTGAGCGCAGCATGGTGGCTCAGTGGTTAGTACTGCTACCTCACAGCACTAGGGAGTTAGGTGCATTAGGTAGGGGTAAATGTAGAGGAATGGGTCTGGGTTGGTTACTCTTTGGAGGATCAGTGTGGACTTTTTGGGTGGAAAGGCCTGTTTCCATACCATAGGAACCTAATCTAATTAAGCTGAAGGACCTATATATTTTTAAATTTTGTTTCATTTTTCTTGTTTGATTCCATGGTATGACTACACTTGTGTCTGATTGGTTTGAAAGACTGGGAGATTGTGCGTTGGGTCTCAATTCACTGAATGTTTTATTGTTCCAGAAGGTGGAAGGAATGGGGGGAATGGGGGGATGGGGTCAAAACCTCAGCAGAAATCCAGCAGAGCTGAGAGCAGACCCACATCTTACTCTGTTGGAACAGGAAAATCAACAGAGGATAGAGAAACCAGGAGCTGAAATCCGAGCTGACACCAGATTACTCTGTGATCTGTGCTTTCATTAGCACCTCTCCCATTATCCTGCTTTCCATTTGACTACCCCCTCAATATTCAGAATCCAATCCTTGTCATTCTGAAGCCATATCTCCGTTAGGAGTCTCAGATCATAATTATTCTCTTCAATGTGTGCAGTCGATTCACTCGCTTTTGTTACAATGCAGCACACATTCAGATACACCGTTTTTAGTTTCAGTTTTTGTGATCTTTAGAATCCAGTTTTGATTGCTGGTATATTTACTCTCGTTGTCCCTTTCTATCATTCTCTGATGTTAATTCTCCAGATCACGACATTGCTCACTGGCCTTGATTTGGATTGGCCGTGCTAAATTGCCCATAGATTCACTACTCTCCAGGAAAAGCAGTTCCTCCTCATCTCTCTCCTAAATCTACTCCCCCTCATCTTGAAGCCTGGTCTCATCTACCATCAGAAATGACTGGATAGGGTATGGCTTCATCCCCACAATTCAATGAATTTCCACTTTCCAAGATGTCTTCACTCACTCAGTTGCTGTCTCACAAACGAAAGATTTCATTGTAACTTCTTCTGTTCCAAATCAAGGCAAAACATCTTTGAAAGCTGCTCTGAAAGTCCAGTCTTCACAACCACACTTCTGCTTTCACCAAAGACGATTACAGACATATAGCACGGAAACAGACCCTTTGACCCAACTCATCTGTGCCAACAAGAAACCCTAAATTAATCTAAATCATCTGCCAGCATTTGGCCCATATCCCCCTAAACCCTTCCTCTTCATATTCCCATCCAGATGCCTTTTAAATTTTGTAGTAATTGTATCAGCCTCCACCACCCTCCGTGAAAAAGTTGCTCCTCAGGTCCCTTTTAAATCATTCCCTCTCACTGCAAACATATGCCGTCTAGTTTTGGACTCACCTAACCTGGGTACTCACCCTATTCTGCCCCTTATAAACATCTATAAGGTCACCCCTCAACCTCCAATGCTCCATGGAGAATTTCCCTGGCCTATTTAGCTTCTTCCTGTATCTCAAACACTCCAACTCTGGCAACAGCCTTGAAATCCTTTCTGAACCCTTTCAAAGTTTCACAACATCTTTCCTGTAGCAGGAAGACCAGAACTGTACACAGTATTCTAAAAGTGGCCTAACCAATGTCCTGTACAGCCACTCCATGACCTCCTAAGACTCACTTTCAAGGAACCATGAACCTGCACTCCAAGGTCTCTCTGTTCTGTGACACTCCCCTTCACTGTGTCAGTCCTGCCTGGATTGCTTGACCAAAATGCAACACTTCACATTTCTCTAAATTAAACTCCATCTGCCACTCCTCAGCCCATTGGCCCATCCGATCAATTCTAATTTACAGCAAACTCTTTTTCCTCTCTAATTCCCTGGAAGCTGAAAAATCTCCATCCCACGCAATCTCCCTCCATTCTCACTTTGTTGAACCTAATTCCTGCTGCATCTCATCCTGAAGGGTCTGGTTCATGCTGATGAACAGGGGTCACAAAGCTAGTTCCTTTTTTGGACTAAAAGCTTTTCCCTGGCTCAAGGAGACGCTGTTCATGACTTTTTTCAGAGAGGTAATAAACTGGCCAGGTTCTGATCAGTCTGGTTTGAACAGAGATGAAAAGAATTTTGAGAGACCTTTTGCTTATATCTAAACAGATGTGACTTCAGGCCAAATTGGTCATGTTTTAGTTTTAGTTCAGTCTTGAACTGGTTGCAAGTTCAACAGGGAGCTGTGTGGAAACTCTCTCTCTCTTTCCTGTCTCTCAACTTCAACCTATAAGCATGTGTCCCATTTATAATGGGTTTCAAAGGGAGTTGGCTTATTGGGACAGTTGTGTATATTCAGAACAGCATAACTGAGTCTAGTTGGATAGGCTGAGTTCTGTAGGAGTTCTTTATTCTGATCTTTGTGTTGCATTGTATAATTTTGAGAATACATTTTTTGACTGTTTTAAAATCTAGTAGTCAACTGAGCTCATTTACTCCAGATAATTTTCACTAGACACTGACTAAACCAAATTACAAAGTTATGGTCTGGGGCTGCCTGCTTAAAAATGTTTTGAGTGGTCTGGATTAGTCCTTAACACAGGCCCACACACTCACTCAGGGGAGATTTAATGGAAACATACAGAACATTGAAAGGCCTAAACAAAGTGGGCATTGGGAAGACGTTTCCATTAGTGGGAGAGACCAGGAGCTGAAAGGGACTAGAAAAGGGAAGACCTTTTAGAAGGGAGATAAGGAGAAACTTTTCAGCCTGAGAGTGGTGAATCCATGGAATTCATTGCCACATGAGGCTGTGGAGGCCAGTTCACTGAGGATATTTAAGACTGAGATAGATAAGTTCTTGAGTATCAAGGGTTACAGGAAGGAAGTGGGAGAATGGGATTGAGAAACATATCAGCCACGATTGTGTGGTATGAGCAGACCTGATGGGCTGAATGGCCTACTTTCTGCTCCTCTGTCTTATGGTCTCTTGCTGTCTTGGACACAGAGTGAGAGAATTGGGAGCAGGAGTAGGCCATTTGGTCTTTTGAGCATGCACCAGCACCGAACAGATCATAACTGGATGTGAATATACCTACATCTAGGTGGATAGGCTGGGACATTTTTCACTGAAGCACAGGAAGTTGAGAGGTTGCCTATGAAGTTTATAAAACCAAGAAGGGTGTCAGTTAGGTAAGTGGCTGGTGCTGTTTCCTTCAGGTGGGGATTTCAAGATTAGGGAGCAAACTTTTAAGGAGAGAGGAGAAAGATTTAAAAAAAGACATGAGGAACAACTTTTTTTTTGAAAGAGAGTGGTGTGTCTGTGTGTGGAATCAAGGTCCTGAAGAAGTGATGGATATATGTACAGTAATAACATTTAAAAGACATTTGGATAAGTACATGAGTAGGAAAGGTTCAAAGGGATATGAGCCAAACTATGTCGGACGAGTTTAGTTTATAAATATAGCCAGCATGGACTAGCTGGACTGAAGTGTCTGTTTCTGTGCTGTATGACTCTGTAACTGTTCTGGTCTTAAAACCATTATTTTTGCCTTCCCCCATCACCATCCACTTCTTTGTTGTTCAGAAAACTGATGAACACAGGCTTAAATATATTCAATGACTGCCTGATCACAGAAAGCCATCCCAATTTCTGAATTCCTGCTAATATACCACTTGCCTTGCTGATTGCTTGCTACACCCTGTCTGACAACTGGCAGTGACTGGTGTGGAAGGACGCTGAGACCCCATTGTACATCCACACATCATTCCTGACGAAGGGCTCGTGACCAAATCACAAACACTCCTGGTCCTAGATGCTGCCTGACCTGCTGTGCTTTTCCAGCACCACACTTTTTGACTCTAATCTCCAGCATGTGCAGCCCTCACTTTCTCCACAGCCCAGTATATAACCATTTAAACAATGACCTTTTTTCGGCATTTTCTTCCACAGCAAAGGCAAAATCATCACGTTGTGTTCATGCGTTTGCCAATGGAGACAGACCTGGACCAACGTTTGCAGAGTCTGTTCCCCCAACCCCCGATTCACCCCATTTCCTTTCAGTTGCTGCAAGTCAACAATTGAAGCTCAGAATTTAGAAAAGAAACTGAAAATATAGTAAGAAAAGAGAGTGCCGTACTCACAGATGTTGGACAGAGGAAGGAGGTTGCAATCTGGAGTGAAGTTCAATCTTTAGTGGGTGGCACAGTGGTTAGCAGAGACCCGGGTTCAATTCCCGAGACTGACTGTGTGGAGTTTGCATGTTCTCCCCGTGTCTGCGTGGGTTTGCTCCGGGTGCTCCGGTTTCCTCCCACAGTCCAAAGATGTGCGGGTCAGGTGAATTGGCCAAGCTAAATTGGGGTAATGTAGGGGTATGGGTGGGTTTCGCTTCGGCGGGTCGGTGTGGAGTTGGGCCGAAGGGCCTGTTTCAATCTAATCTAATTTATTCAGAGAGACGAGCAACAACAGCAACTTCCGAAGCTCATGTTCCAACTTCCGCATTCAGACAATAGGGGCGCTCTGATTGGCAGGAGGACCAGTCTCTTTCCGGTCCTCCAGCGCTTCCTATTGGTTCATCAAAAGAAGGGCGCGAGCCGTGTGCGCAGACACCGAGCAGCTGATGCAGTTTTTTTGCTGACTCCGAGGAGCATGCGCAGTGCTTGCTGACAGAGAGGCTGGAGATCCTGGGAGCTGGTATTACTGACAGGTTTGAAGTGTCCAAATGCCAGGAGGAGAAAAAAAGGCTGGAGCCACTTTCTTTTCCCCATCTGTGGCTCGACTTCTTAGTCCTACTGCATTTGTTTGGATGCTCAACTTTTGTATATCTTTTCCCCAGGGTCGGGGTCCTAAGGCTTAGGGCAAAGGTTTAGGGTAAATGGGGAAAAATTTGAGGGACCTCGGATTAGAAATAAAAACAGTGTGAAAGTTAATTGGCCTCAAGAAATGCCCTCTCTTACACCCCAACAAAAATAGATTGTTCACAGCCTATTGATCACTCAGTGGGAAGAATGTTGTGAAACTTGAAAGGGTTGAGAAACGACTTAAGGATGTTGTTAGGGTTGGAGCTCCAGGGAGAGGCTGAATAGGCTGGGGCTGTTTTCCCTGGAGTATTGGAGGCTGAGGGGGTAACCTTATAGAGGTTTATAAAATCATGAGGGGCATAGATAATGTAAATAGACAAGGTATTTCCCCTGGGGTGGCAAGGTCCAGAAGTAGAAGACATTAGTTTTAGGGTGAGTGGGGAAAACTTAGTGTCCTATGGGGCAACTTGTTTCATGCAGAGAGTGGTGCGTGTATTGAATGAGCTGCCAGAGGAAATGGTACAATTACAACATTTATAAGGCATCTGGATGGGACATGAACAGGAAGGTTTACAGGGATATGGGCAAAGTGCTGGCAAATGAGACTAGATTAATTTAGGATATCTGGTCAGTCGGGACCGAAGGCTTTGTTTCTGTGCTCTACAATTCTATGATTCTTTTTCGACATAGTCAGAGCCAATTTCACAAGACTAGGAATAGGCCATTCACCCATTACAGCCTGTCCTCAACTGTGGCCTAACTGCACATATTTCAATGCGAGTTTCAAAAGATGTCTGCAGCTTTTTAATGAAATTGATCATGCTTTAATAATGTTTCTGAATATATCATTTTAGCTATTCTTAATTTTAAAAATAAGCCATTTCCCAGGTAGAGTCAGCACCATCCATTCTCTCTCCCTCTTCTTATCGGTTCCTGAATCCTGGCACCAGACAGACAATAATATCATCTGGCCTCCTGCTGGCAACTGCAGAGAACAGAGACAATCCTTGACCCAATCAGAAGACTGTCCTGAGGGGAATGACCATCTCCCAGAATAAAGTGTCCGGTTAAGATCCCCCCACCCACCACCACCACCGTGTCTGCAGCCTGGCTTCCAGCTGAATCTGTCTGAGCCGAAGGTCCTCCAGTGTGTGTTTACCCTGGATGATAGCATCCAGAGCCTCCCACCTTCTGTGAGACAAGTGCCACTCTGTCCTCTCCGATGTGTGTTGTGTCACTGCTTAACTGTTTTCAGTGGCTGAGCAGAGGTTGATGGCCAAGTTCAGAACCCATGAGGATAACCTTGGGTGACCCCACTACACCCTACACTCTCTCACACTCACACAGACCCTCTCTCGTACACATGGTCTCTCTCAGACACACACAAACCCACCAATGCACACACCTGCTTACAGGCTCGTATTCCATCATACGCACATGCAAAAACACACACACTCTCTCATGCATGCACACACATACAAGTCCATGGGACAAATCTGCGTTTGCAGTATTATATTTGCAGATAGATTCAATGTGTGCTTTTTGTGGAAACATCGGCAGGCAGTTAATGAAGGCAATCAATCCATGTCATATTTTATCAACTCATACTTTGGAAATAGAACCAGTCTGATTCAAGATTGGGATACAGACAGACCGAACCTCACACCTTTCATGCATTGTCTGAGCTGAGATGTCACCTATTTTTATAAAACCTTAAGTCATCTTGAGAACATGAATTAAAAGTAGTTCTGGGATTTACATATTAATGAACAGAAACCTGCAACCCATTCTAAAAGATGGAAGACTTAACAGCAATCAAGGTTTGTTCAATATCTCCTATCAGTTGCATGAAACTGTGATCTTTTGCTATAAAATCTGTGTCTTCTGATCCTGCTCCACAGCTACCTGATGAAGGAGCAGCGCTCTGAAAGCTAGTGCTTCCAAATAAACCTGTTGGACTATAACCTGGTGTTGTGAGATTTTAACTTTGTGCACACCAGTCCAACACTGACACCTCCACAACATTTCTAGTGAACACAGCCCACACTTCCACCAGGAAACTTTACAATGCTGATAAAACAACGCAGTACCTGCATTCCTAAAAAATTTACAATTTCTAATGATACTAGCTACTCATTCACTGCTCCATCTGATACATAACATTGGAAACTCAGTGCAGGAGGCTGAAAGAAATGAGCAGCTTTAAAACAAAAACCTCTTGAGCTCAAAGCTTTCAATGAGAGTCTGAGCCCAGTAGTAAGTTCAGGTAACCTTTATTGCGACCCAACTTTGTTACAGCTTCAGATTCCCCCAGCAAAAAGGTGTAGAAAAAGTTTTTTTTTTAAAACAGCTCAAGGTCAAAGCACACACACTTCTCCCCCCGCCCCCTCACCCCCACTTTCTTTACTATTTGTCAGCACAGAGTTGTCCTTTTGTAATTGGATCCTTGGTATAGCCATAAACTAGAAGTATTGCCTCATGCACCAATTTAAACCCATACCTTGTCTCCAAGTAGGTTTCTCCCCCCTCATCGGCTGGAGTTGGGGTGGGGGGGGGGGGGGGGTCAGCATGCAGAATAGTCAACCAGACTGCTGTGGGTCTGGAGTCACGTGTAGGCCAGCCCGGGTAAAGGATGCACTGGGACGAGTGAGTGAATCCGTTCCCACAATAGCAGTTTCCTTCCCTAAAAAGGTTGTGAGTGAATCAGATGGGGGTTCCCCCTCCCCTCCCTGACAATGGTTTCATTGTTAGATTCTGAACTCCAGATTTCTAACCAAATTCCAATTCCGCCATCTGCCTTGGCAGCTCCCGGAACTGGGTTGATAGTCCAGTCGATAAAGGCACTCAGCCGTCGCTGCTTTAAACCCCCTGCGATGGCATGTGAACTCTCTGGTGTCTCCGCAGGTGGGAGGAGCGGCTAAAGCAGGTGAATGGCCTCTCCCCTGTGTGGACCCGCTGGTGCCTCAGCAGGTCAGAGGCCTGGGTAAAGCCCTTCCTGCACTCTGGGCAGCTGAAGGGCCTCTCCCCCGTGTGGAACCGCTGGTGCTTCAGCCTGTCGGAGGAACTGTTGAAGGCCTTCCTGCACTCTGTGCAGGGGAACGGCCTCTCTCCCGTGTGGACCCGCTGGTGGGTCAGCAGGGCGAAGGAATTGCTGAAGCCCTTCCCACATTCGGTGCAGATGAACAGCCTCTCCCCAGTGTGGAGCTGCCGGTGGGCCAACAGGGTGGAGGCCTGGGTAAAGCCCTTCCCGCATGTGGAGCACCTGAAGGGCTGCTCCCCCGTGTGGACTCGCCGGTGCCTCACCAGGTCGGAGGAATTGCTGAAGGCCTTCCCGCAGTCTGTGCAGGGGAATGGCCTCTCCCCGGTGTGACTGCGACGATGAATCTCCAGAGCAGATGGGAAACGGAAATCTTTCCCACAGTCGCCACACTTCCACGGTTTCTCCATGGGGCAGGATTCCTTGGGTTTCTCCATGGCCGAAGCTTCATCCACACACAACACGTGTAGAGCTCCTCCCCTCCGTGAATTCCTCTTCCCAGGCCTTATAACTGTTTCAGGCTCCACACTCAGTGCACTCCAACAGTAGGGTCTCTCATCCAGTCCCACTGATGCTGAAAACGGACTGAAACAGGAACCAAAAAGCTTTGCTCCTTCTCACAGAATCAGTCAAAAATCGTTGCTGTCCCGATGGATTGAGTGACTGTCAGACATTGACGTCAAAGTGAGGACTGCAGACGCTGGAGAGTCAGTGTTGAAAAGTGCGACGCTGAAAAAGCACAGCAGGTCAGGCAGCACCTGAGGAGCAGGAGAGTCGACATTTTGGGCATAAGTCCTTCATCTGTTGATTTTGAAACTTCCGTCTTCAGATCTTCAAATACTCTGTAAAAAGAGATTAGAAAATTCATTCCTGTCAGTCCAGAATAAAAATTCAGAACAAGCAATTTGTTTGTGTTGTTATTCCACAAAATTGAAAGCACTATCCCACTCTCTCTCTCTCCCGCCCTTCGCTCTAACTCATTCTCCTGAAGGTGTTGATTCAGGATCTGATAGGGGCAGAAAAGCAAAAACGTCAAGACTGACATCTGAGTTTTGGATAACTCCACCTGAAATTTAATATCTTTCACAACACTGGGATATTGCTGAGAGTGAGCAGGTCTGACTTTGGGAAGCAAAATAATGCCAATGCAGGTTCTTGAAGAACAACCAGGCACAAAATGGTTAACATTCCCAGGAAATGGGGGGTGGGGGGAAGCAAAATGAACCATCAAGGCATTGACACCGCCACCAGAAAGACTGAACATACAGACATGACAAACATTCGTGGAAAGCCAGAGTCATCGAGATGTACAGCACAGAAACAGACACTTCGGTCAAATTCTTCTGTGCCCAACCAGATATCCAAAATTAATCTCGTCCCATTTGCCAGCGTTTTGCCCATATCCCTTTGAGCCCTTCCTTTTCACACACTCATGCTGATGACTTTTAAATGTTGTCATTGTACCAGCCTTCACCACTTCCTTTGGCAGCTCATTCCATACATGCACCATCCTCTGTGTGAAAATGTTGCCCCTTAGATCTCTTTCCAGTCTCCCTCCCCCTGCCCTCACCTTAAATCTATTACCCTCGAGTTCTGGACTCCCCATCCCAAGGAAAAGACCTCATCTATTTACCCAATCCATGCCCCTCATGATTTTAAAAAAGTCTATCAGGTTACCCCTCACACTCTGACGCACTAGGGAAAACAGCAACACCCTATCCTTCCAACCCTCCTTACCCGGGTAATTAAGGCACATATCTGAGTTTGCAGAGTCTGCTCCCTCCCTGGGTTCATTCCAGTTGCTACAAGTAAACAAATTTCCTCCCCCCGCACTCCACCCATCCCTCCCCTCTCCTCCCATACACCATTTCCTCCCTCCTCCCCCCACGCTGCTTCTCCCCTCTCCCCCCCACCTCCCTTCCTGAACAGTGAACAAAAATCCCTTCACTTCAGAGAACCCTCACTGTTCTAACAAGTCCACACCAACCTCCGAATGGCAACCTCACCACACCCATTCCCCTCCTCCTATTACTCTACATTTACCCCTGACTAATACATCTAACCTGCACATCCCTGGGCACTATGGGTAATTTGGCCTGGCCAATCAAACCTTACCTGGACAAAGTTAAAAATCACACAACACCAGGTTATTGTCCAACGGGTTTATTTGGAAGCACTAGCGTTTGGAGCGCTGCTCCTTCATCAAGTGGTTGTGGAGTAAGATCATAAGACACAGAATTTCTGGGAAAACATTACAGTGTCCTGGTATTGAAATGATATATTCACAACCCTGGATCATTAAGTCTTTCATCTTTTACAATGGATTGCAGATATCATTAATATGTAAATCCCAGAACTTCCTGTAAGGCACCTTCCCAGGATAACTTTGAGGCTTTATAACAAAAGGAGACACCTCAGCTCAAACAATGCATTAAAGGCGTGAGGTCAGAATCTGTCTGTATCCCAGTCTCGAGTCAGACTGGTTCTATTTCCAATGTGAAATTTACAAAATATTAGATGTATTAACTGTCTGCAGATTGTGGAAAATAGAATGCATATGCAAATATCATTCTGCAAACACAAATTCACCCCCATGGACTTGTGCATGTGTGTGTGTGCATGACAGAGAGAAAAAGTCTGTTTCCATGCTGTATATCTCTATGTCAATTTGACAACAGATACTTTTTGTTCTGTTGGTATAAATATTGTTGTAAGTCATCATAGGTACTAATAGCTCGATGTAAGGGTGAGAGAATTCCTCAAATAAGGCACTGTAGGAATCCTGGGAGAGTAGTATTTCTGGATTACTACCTATTGAACAATATTAAGCACAAGCACCTACTTATTTCTAATTTTGGTTCACATTTCTTGTTTTATTCCCTGCTATGACTACACTCAGTGTCTGGATGGTTAACAGGCTGGGAGATTGGGGGTCTGGATTGACTTATTGTTCCAGAAGGTGTGTTAAAAAAAAGGGATCAAAACATCATGAGAAATCAGGACCTGAAACCTGAGCTGACACCAGATTACCCTGTGATCAGTGCTTTGATTACCTGTGCTAACCCTCTACCTTTATCTTGCTTCCCATTTGATCACCTTCTCAATATTGAGGATCCAATTCTTGTCATCCTGGAGCCATATCTCTGTAAGGAGTCCCATATTTTAATGATTCCCTTCAATGTGTGCAGTCAATTCATTCGCTTTTGCTGCAATGCAGCACACATTCAGACATACCATTTTTAATTTCAATTTCTGTGATCTTTAGAATCCAGTTATGATTGCTGGTACATTTACTCTCCATGTCTTTCTGTCATTCTCGGATGTTCATTTTTCACATCACTGTATTGCTTACTGGCCTTGATTTGGAATGGCCATGCTAAATTGCTCATAGTGTCCAAAGATGTGCAGGTTAGGTGGGTTAGCCATGGGAAATGCTGGGTTAGAGTTTCATAGTAATAGAAGCAGGAGTAGGTCATTTGGCCCTTCGAGCCTGCTTCGCCATTCATTTAGATCATGACTGATCTCTCCAATGTCTCAGCTTCTCCTCCCTGCATTGTCCCAACTACCCTTAATACCTTTACCATGCAAAAACCCATCTAACTGTGTCCTGAATATACTTAATTAAGCTGCCTCTACTGCTTCCCTGGGCAGAGAATTACATAGATTCACTATTCTCTGGGAAAAGCAGTTCTTCCTCATCTCTATCCTAAATCTACTCCAACTAATCTTGAGGTCTGGTCTCACCCACCAGCAGAAATGACTGGATAGGGTAGGGTTTCATCCCCACAGTGCAATGAAATCCCACTTTCCACCAAAATCTCAGATGTACTCACTCACTCAGGTGCTGTCTCATAAATGAAAGATTTCATTGTAACTTCTTCTGCTCCCAGTAAGGACAAAACATCTTTGAAGGCTGCTCTGAAAGTCCAGTCTTCACAATGGCACTTCTGGTTTCACCAAAGACCCAGAGAGTCATACAGCACAGAAACAGACCCTTCAGTCCAACTCGTATGTGCCGCCCAGATATCCTAACTTAATCTAGTCCCATTTACCAGCTTCCTATTCTTGTACCCATCCAGATGCCTTTTAAATACTGTAATTGTATCAGGCTCCACCCCTTCCTACGACAGCTCATTCAATACATGCACCACCTTCTGCATGAAACAAGTTGCCCTTCATGTCCCTTTTAAATCATTCCCCTCTCACCTCAAACATATGCTCTCTAGTTTTGCATTCACCCTATCCATGCCCCTTATAAACATTTATAAGGTCACCCCTGAGCGTCTGATGCTCCAGGAAAATATCCCTGACCGATTCAGCCTCTCTCTGTAGATCAAACCCTCCAACTCTGGCAACAGCCTTTTAAGACTTTTCTGACCCCTTTCAAAGTTTCACACCATATTTCCTGTAGCAGGGAGACCAGAACTGAACGCAGTATTTTAAAAGGGGCCTAACCAATGTCCTGTACAGTCACAACATGACCCCCCAACTCCGATACTCAATGCTCTGACTAATAAAGGAAAGCATACAAAATACCTTCTTCACTATTCTGGCTACCTGAGACTGCACTTTCAAGGAACAATGAACCTGCACTCCAAGGTCTCTTTGTTCTGAAACACTCCCTTAACTGTCCTGCCTGGATTGCCTTACCAAAATGCAAACATCACATTTCCCTAAATTAATCTCCATCTGCCACTCCCTGGCCCATTGTCCCATCCAAACAATTCTAATTTATAGCAAACTCTCTGTAATTCTTATTCCCTGGAAGCTCAAAATCTCCATCCCACACACTCCCACCATTCTCACTTTGTTGAACCTAATCCCTGCTGTACCTCATCCTGAAGGGTCTGGTTCATGCTGATTAACAGGGCCACACTCAGGGGAATCTAATTGAAACAAACAGAATACTCAATGGCCTGGACGAGTTGATGTTGGGAAGATGTTTCCATTGGAAGGAGAGACTAGCGGCCGAGGGCACAGCCTTAGAGTAGAGTAAAGGGAAGACCTTTCAGAACGGAGATTAGGAGAAATTTCTTTAGCCAGAGAGTGGTGAACTGATGGAATTCATTGCCACAGAAGGCTGTGGAGGCCAGCTAACTGAGGATATTTAACACTGAGACAGAAACAGTTCTTGAGTATCAAGGGGATCGAGGGTTAAAGAGAGAAAACAGGAGAATGGGGCTGAGACACTTATCAGCCGCGATTGAATGGTCTGGGCAGACCCAGTGGGCTGAATGGCTTAATTTCTGCTCTTATGGATAAGTACATGAATAGGAAAGGTTCAGAGATATATAGGCCAAACAACGTAGGACTAGTTTAGTTTATGAATATAGTCAGCATGAAATCAAGTATCTGTTTCTGTGCTGTATGATTCTGTAACTGTTCTTATAACCATCTTTTCTGTTCCCTCATAATCATCCACTTCATTGTTGTTCAAAAATCAGATGAACTCAGCCTTGAATATATTCAATGATCCCCTAACCGCAGGAAGGGCCCACCCAACCTCTGAACTCAATTCCTCTTGCTAATACACTACTTGCATCTGTCTGACAACTGGTATTGACTGGTGGAGAAAGACACTGAAACCTCTTTGTACATCCACATAACATTCCTGATGAACGGCTCGTGTCCAAAACGTCGACTTCCTGGTCCTTGGATGCTGTTTGACCCGCTGTTCTTTTCCAGGGCCACACTTGTCAACTTTGATCTCCAGCATCTGCACTCCTCACTTTCTCCATATCCCAACATATCACCATTAAAACAATGCACCTCCTTTCTGCTTTTGTTTTCCCACAGCAAAGGTTATATTATCACATTGTGGTCATGCATTTGCCACGTATTTGCCAATTGAGACACAGATCTGCACCAACATTTCTAGACAAAAAAGTGAGTACTGCTGATGCCAGAGATTAGAGTCGAGAGTGTGGTGCTGGAAAAGCACGCAGGTCAGGCAGCATCCGAGCAGCAGGAAAATTCCTGATGAAGGACTTTTGCCCGAAACGTCGATTTTCCTGCTCCTCGGATGCTGCCTGACCTGCTATGCTTTTCCAGCACCACACTCTCGACCAATATTTCTACACTCTGTCCCCCTCCCTGAATTCACTCCCTTTCCTTTCAGTTGTTGCAAGTCAACAATTGAACGCCAGAATGAAAAAAAAAGTGGAACAGATGGCGAGGAAAGAGAGTGCTGTACTCACAGATGTTGGACAGAGGAAGAAAGTTGCAGTTTGGGGTAAAGCACAATCTTCATTCAGAGAGACAGGAGCAGCAGCTGCTTCAGAAGGTCATTGTCCAACTTCCGCATTCAGACAATAGTGGTGCTCTGATTGGCAGGAGGACTAGACACCTTCCGGTCCTCCCGTGTTCCCTATTGGTCCATCAAAAGTAGGTCATGAGTTGTTTGTGCGTACAGCCAGGAGCGTGCACAGTCTTTTGCTGACACCAGCGGACATGCGCAGTGCTTGCTGACACCGTGGGGCATGCGCATTATGCTGTTCAGAGATGCTTATGTTACTGACAGGTTTGAAGTGTCCAAATGCCGATCGGAGGGAAAAAAAAGTAGAACCACAATTCTCTCCTTCCCCTTCCCTCCCCCCCCCCCCCCCCCCCCCCGGTGGCTTGACATTGTATTCCTTTTGCATTTTGGCTGGCTGCTCAACTTTTGTATATCTTTTCCCTCGGTTAGGGGAGTCACAAACTGGAGGACATAGGTTTAGGTTGAGTGGGGAAAGATGAGGGATGAAAAAGTGTTGCTGGAAAAGCGCAGCAGATCAGGCAGTATCCAAGAAGCAGGAGAATCGACGTTTCGGGCATGAGCCCTTCTTCAGGAATCATGAGGGAAAAATCTTCAGGGAAAGATGAGGGACCAAAGGATTAGAAAAGACGTGTGGCATTTAATTTGCCTCAGGAAATGCCAGAACTAGAGGACATTAGTTTAAGGTGAGTGGGGAAAGGTTTAAAACGGACCTAAGGGGTCACTTGTTTCACGCAGAGGATGGTAAATGTATTGAATGAGCTGCCGGAGTGGAGGCTGGTACAATTACAACTTTTAATAGGCATCTGGATGGGTGTACGAATAGGAAGGTTTAAAGGGGTTTGGGCCAAGTGTTGGCAAATAGGAATAGAATAATTTAGGATAGCTGGTCGACACAGACCAAACTGTTTCATTCCATGCTCCATGACTCTATTTCTACACAGGCAGAACCAATTTCACAATATTAGAATTGGAAACTCACCCCTTTCTGGATTATTGGTGCTGGAAGAGCACAGCAGTTCAGGCAACAGTAAAATCGACATTTCGGGCAAAAGCCCTTCATCAGGACTAAAGGCAGAGAGCCCAAAGGGTGGAGAGATAAGCTAGAGGAAGGTGGAGGTGTGGAGAAAGTAGCAAAGAGTGCAATAGGTGAGTCGGGGAGGGGATGAAGGTGATAGGTCAGGGAGGAGGGTGGAGTTGATAGGTGGAAAAGAAGATTGGCAGGTAGGACAAGTCATGGGGACAGTGCTGACCTGGAAGTTTGGAACTAGAGTAAGGTGGCTGAAGGGGAAATGAGGAAACTGTTGAAGTCCACATTAATGTCCTGGGGTTGAAGTGTTCCGAGGCGGAAGATGAAGCGTTTTCCTCCAGGCATCTGGTGGTGAGGGAGCGGTGGTGAAGGAGCCCCAGGACCTCCATGTCCTCGGCAGAGTGGGAGGGGGAGTTGAAATGTTGGGCCACATGGCGGTGTGGTTGATTGGTGCGTGTCCCAGAGATGTTCCCCAAAGCGCTCTGCTAGGAGGCGCCCAGCCTCCCCAATGTAGAGGAGACCACATTGGGAGCAACGGATACAATAAATGATATTGGTGGATGTGCAGGTAAAACTTTGATGGAGGTGGAAGGGGCCTTTAGCGCCTTGAATGGAGGTGAGGGTACAGGTTTTACAGTTCCTGCGGTGGCAGGGAAAGGTGCCAGGATGGGAGGGTGGGTTGTAGGGGGGCATGGACCTGACCAGGTAGTCACGGAGGGAACGGTCTTTGCGGAAGGCCTAAAGGGGTGGGGAGGGAAATATATCCCTGGTGGTGGGGTCTGTTTGGAGGTGGTGGAAATGTCGGCGGATGATTTGGTTTATACGAAGGTTTGTAGGGTGGAAGGTGAGCACCAGGGGCATTCTGTCCTTGTTACGGTTGGAGGGGTGGGGTCTGAGGGCGGAGGTGCGGGATGTGAACGAGATGCATTGGAGGGCATCTTTAACCATGTGGGAAGGGAAATTGCGGTCTCTAAAGGAGGAGGCCATCTGGTGTGTTTTGTGGTGGAACTGGTCCTCTTAGGAGCAGATATGGCGGTGGCGGAGGAATTGGGAATATGGGATGGCGTTTTTGCAAGAGGTAGGGTGGGAAGAGATGTAATCCAGGTAGCTGTGGAAGTCGGTGAGTTTGTAGAAAAAAATGTCAGTGTCAGGTCGGTCATCATTAATGGAGATGGAGAGGTCCAGGAAGGGGAGGGAGGTGTCAGAGGTGGTCCAGATAAATTTAAGGTTAGGGTGGAATGTGTTGGTGAAGTTCATGAATTGCTCAACCTCCTCGCGGGAGCACGAGATGGTGCCAATGTTTCTCAACCTCCTCATAGCCTGTCCTCAACTGTGGCTAAATTTTACAAATTTCAACACAAGTTTCAGAAAGATGTCTGCAGCTTTTTTTTAAAAAAATAGAATTGAACATGCTATTCTCAATGTTAAAGATCAGCCATTTCTCGTGCATCCCCATCTCCCAGGTAGAGTCATCACCATCTGTCTCTCTCTCTTCTTAGAAGAGCTTGATACAGCGATCAAAGAGGGATGGAGGCACGAGAAATAACAGGTGGTGGGGAAAGAGAATGGTTGAGGGTGTCAAGAGAGACAAAATGGACAAGGGGACAGAAGGAGAATGGACAGATGGCAGTGAAACTACAAATCCCACCTTCCCCAGGACCACAGTAATCATTTCTCAATATACAAAATGGCTAAAGCAGTAGAATCACATAATCCCTGCAGGCCTTTCAGCCCATTCACCTCACACTGACCTTCCAAACAGCATCCCATCAAACCAACCCACTTACCATACAACCCTGCAGTTCCCCATGGCTTACGCACCCAAAAATGCATATCCCTGGACACTTCAGCACAGCTGATCCACCCTAAACTGCAGATCTTTAGAGTGTGGGAGGAAACCGGAGCACCTGGAGGAAACCCACGCAGACACAAGGGGGACAGTGTGCCAAAGTTGCCTGTGGCTGGAATCAAACCCAGCCCTGTGAGGCAGCAGTACTAACCACTGAGCCACGATGCCACCCAGAGCTTTGATGTTCTGCTTTGTCTTTATAGCTTCTGACTTCTCACGCGCCCTCAGCAGAGGCTCTGCCCTCCTGAGATTTGTGGACCACACCCACTGCAGCTTCCCTTTCCCACTTCTCCTGTCCTGAGCACGACAGTTCCTGAACCTGGTGCCAGACAGACACCGATGCCATCTAGCCTCCTGCTGCTAACTTCAGAGAAAGACGACAATCACCTGTCAATATTCTGCCCCTTACCCCCAGCGCCCCCCCACCACTCAGCCAGTTAGCTCCTCCCCCTGCCTCCCAATCTCAGATTCCCTTTACCTGTGTGATTCACACACTCACCCTTCTGACCCTGTCCACTGACCTAACCAGAAGGCTCTGTCCAGAGGGGAATGACCATCTCCTGGAATAAAGTGTCCGGTTAACTTTCCCCGTGACGTGTCTGCAGCCTGGCTTCCAACTCCATCTCTGTGAGCCAAAGGTCTTCCAGCATGTGTTTACCCTGAATCACAGCATCCAGAACCTCCCACCTTCTGCAAAGTGAAAGACAAGTCTCACCCTGCCCTCTCCAATGTGTGTGTGTGTGTAGATTAGATTTGATTCTCTACCATATGGAAACAGGCCCTTTGGCCCAAAATATCCACACTGACCCTCCAAAGAGTAACCCACCCAGACCTGTTCCCCTACCTTATATTTACCCCTGACTAATGCACCCAACACTATGTGGAATTTAGCATGGCCAATTCACCTGACCTGCACATCTTTTGGATTGTGGGAGGAAACTGGAGCACCTGGAGGAAACCCATGCAGACATGGGGACAATGTGCCAACTCCACATAGACAGTTGCCTGAGGTGGAATCAAACCCGGATCCCTGGTGCTGCGAGGCAGCACTGCTAACCACTGAACCACCACGCCACCCAATAACTGCCGAATTGTTTCTACTGGCCAAGCAGAGGCATTTGCCAAGTTTGGAACCCATGAGGACGGTCTCAACCGGGACCTTGGGTGACCACACTACACTTAACACTGTCTCTCACTCCCACAACACACATACACACCCAGTCACGCAGACCCTCTCCCACACACATACACCTCGCACACTCAAATCCATGCACACACCCTCTCACAGGCTTATACTCCATTGCATCGACACACTTTCTCAAGCATGCACATGCAAACACACACTCTCTCTCTCTCTCTCTCTCTCATGCGCACACACAAACCTATGCAGTGAATTTGCATTTGCACATACATTGTGCTATTTGAGCAAAACACAATCTGCAGGCAGTCAATCTTTGTAATATTTTATAAATTCCTACTTTGGAAATAGAACATGTGTGACTCAGGACTGGGATACAGACAGACTTGAACCTCACATCTTTCTTGCATTGTCTGAGCTGAGATGTCACCTAATTTATAAAATCTTAAGTCATCGGGAGAATGTGACTTAAAAGTAGTTTTGGGATATACATGTTAATGAACCGAAACCTGTAACCCATTCTAAAAGATGAAAGACTGAATTGCAACTGGATTTGTTCATGAAATCTTATCAACTGCATAACACTGTAATGTTTTGCGATAAATTCTATGTCTTACGATCCTGCTCAACAGCTACCCGATGAAGGAGCAGCGCTCCGAAAGTTATTGCTTCCAAATAAATCTGTTGGGACTATAACCTGGAGTGTGTAGATTTTAACTTTATCAACCTCAGTCCAACACCAGCAACTCCACATCATTTCTAATTAACACAGCCCACACCTCCTGGTGCTGCCAGTAAACTTTACAATGCCGATAAAATGACACAGTACCTGCACTCCTGAAATATTTGCAATTTCCAACAATACCAGCTACTCATTCACTGCTCCATCTGATACACGACACTGGAAAATTAGTGCAGGAGGCTGAAAAAAATCAACAGGTTTAAAACAAAAACCATTTGAAGCTCAAAGCCTTCAATGAGAATCTGAGCCTGGCGGTAAGTTCAGGTAACCCTTTATTGTGACCCAACTTTGTTACAGCTTCAGATTCCCCTCAGCAAAAAGGCGTAGAAAAAGTAGCTTTTCATTTAAAAATAGCTCAAGGTTAAAGCGCACACACTCCCTTTCTTAACCTGTACGAAGTATTGCCTCACTCAGCAATTTCAACGTATACTCTGTATCCAAGTAGGTTTCTCCCTGTTCATTTGCTGGTGAGAGGGAGGGGCCCAGTG
>NW_026868204.1:0-65544 GCF_020745735.1 Hemiscyllium ocellatum | reverse complement strand
CCTCACACTCCCCTCTCTCGCCCTTCCCTCCCTCGCTCCCTCTCTCTCACCCTCCCTTCCCTTTCTCTGTCCGTCTCGCCCTCCCCGCCTTACCTCCCCTCCCTTGCCATCCCTTCTCGCCTTCCCGTCTCTCGCCCGTACCCCTTGCCCTCCACTATCTCGCCCTCACACTCTCTTGCCCTCCCCCTCCCTCTCTCCCTCTCCTCTCTCGCCCTACCCTCTCTCACCCTATCTCTCACTTTCCCCCCTCTTCTCCCTGCTCCTTCACTCTCTCCACTTTCTCTCACTCTCAACCGCCCTCAATCGGTGTCTCTCTCTCTGCCCACGTCCCTCCGTTTCACTCTGACTGAATCTCTCTCCCTCCTGTCCCTCCCTCCCTCTCTCTCAGACACACTCTTTCTCCCTGCTCCTTCCCTCTCCCTCTGACCCCGAGACTGGAGGTGGGGTGGGGTTGGTCGTGGGGCTGCGTGTGGTGGGGGTGGGGTGGGGGTGGGGGTGAGATGGGGTAGAGATGGAACTGCTGGAGGAGGCAGAGATGGGCAGGACAGAGAGTGTGAGGGTGAGGGGAAAGTGAAGAGTGGAGGCAGGTGGAGAAACCGGGGTTGGGGCGGTTGGTGTGAGAGGGAGAACGAGGGAGAGTGAAAGTGAGAGATTGTGAGAAAGAGTGAGTGTGTAGGGAGAGAGAGGGAGAAATGTGGAGTAAGAGTGGGGGAGATGAAATGGGGAGGGCGGGTTGGAAAGGGGGTGGGGAGGGGGACAGAGGGGGTTAACCCCAGCTCCTGAGCTCAGGGCGCGGTGCCCTCCCCTTCCCTGAGGACCAGGACTTGGGGCTGAGTCTGTCTCTCTCCAGCTCAGCTTCTCCAACACAAAGACACACAACAACATCGGTCCCTCTGCTGCTCGGCACGCTGTAATCAGCATTTTTATTGGTTACAAATGGAAGTGATGGATACAGTCAGTGGGATGGTGCCTTTTCTCACTGGCCCCTGAGTTGTGAGAAACATTGAAATGTTTCCCTGTAACCCCGCTGTGGGATAAGGATGGACAAATCAGCGCTCCCCTCAGTCTGTTACCATAGCGACAGGCTGCTCCATCGCTGAAACACTGAACTGAAATGAGAAAATCCCGGATGGTGTGATTAATGAGGGAATTTGATGGATGGATGGATTTGGGTGAAGGGATATTTCAGCACATTCTTCAGCTGCTGCCTGAACTTAGTCTGGGTCACGGCATAAATCGCGGTGTTTGTGCAGCAACTGAGGAGCTGCAGCATGAAGCCCAATTCCTGCACAAAGCGATGGAGATACAGAGGGGAATACATTATTTCAATTAGCCGGTACCAGATAGAATACAGCATTAACGTTGACCATAACAGGATGAAATTGGCCGAGATCACAAACAGTAAAATGATGGATTTTTTTCGGTTTCTCATTTCAGTGTCAGACTGAGCGTCCCCATTGGTGTGAGCGCGGAGTCTCCTGCGGGCTCTGCTGGTCACTAAAATGTGTCTGACGGTGAGAACATTGAGCAGCAGAATCAGGAGAAATGGGACCCCCGGGGTTAGAATGTGGTGGAGGGACTCGATTGTGACCCAGACACTGGAGATAGAACAGCGTCTGTTACATCACAAAACCAGGGGGCGTTCCACAGCCAATACCGAGCCGTGAACATAAAATACCAGGAAATGTTCTTTAAACAGCTCAGCACAGTCACTGCTCCCAGAACCACAGCCGCCGTTTTCTCACTGCAATATTTACTTTTCAGCTTCTGGCAACAAATGGCCACAAACCGATCAAAGGTGAAAGTGACGGTGAACCAGACAGAGCAGTCAGTGGCTGCATAAAGCAGGACAGCGTGGATATCACACACGGGGACGGAGTACCTCAGGAAATAAAACTGTTCCCGATAAACAATGGGAATGTGTCTCAGGATCAGGTCGAGGATAATGACCAGGAGATCCGCCGCTGCCATGGCCCCCAGGTAACGTCTGACACATGGAGACAATCCACAATCTTTATAAAGCAGGACGTAGATGGTCACTACGTTAACTGTGAGGAAGGAAAACAAACCCATTATCCATCAGCCTGGAGGCAAAGGGACCCGTTTGATCGCGGACCCAGTGAGATTTTCAAATGTGTCCCTGTATTCAGGGATTTATTAAAATAATTGGAGCTGGAATAACAAATGGGAAGGTCGGAATTACTGACAAAAATGTCACATAAACCACAAGAAACCCTCCCTCCCCAAACACACAGAGACACATCCATAAGGACAGATGGATTCTAGAACATTCCCACACACTCGATCACTCGAGAGCAGACACAGGTCACTCCTTCCCAGTTCCTGATACGGAGGGTGGGAACATTGCTGTCCTGAAGGATTCTCTCCCAGTTTCCTGGAGACAAACGGATTTTGGGAATTCCTGTGTTTTGGTCTAAATTGTGATCGATCCTGTGTCGTGGAGAAATGTAAACGCAGGGAAAACGTATTCCCCCTTTAACTGCCTGAGGGGCCTTCGGAACAGTGTCTCCTTCTCCCTGGAACGGGATCTCTTCCCTCGGGATCTTATCGTTTGTTCAATTCGCTGACGTCCGGCCATTCACAAACAAACAACGTCAGGGACAGAACGTTCCGGGGAATGTCGGTTATAGAATGTCAGGGACAGAACGTTCCGGGGAATGTCGGTTATAGAATGTCAGGGACAGAACGTTCCTTGGAATGGCAGTTATAGAATGTTGGGGACAGAACGTTCCGGGGAATGTCGGTTATAGAATGTTGGGGACAGAACGTTCCGGGGAATGTCGGTTATAGAATGTCAGGGACAGAACGTTCCGGGGAATGTCAGTTATAGAATGTTGGGGACAGAACGTTCCGGGGAATGTCGGTTATAGAATGTCAGGGACAGAACATTCCGGGGAGCTCCTTGACCTGTCCATCACCTTTCCCCCCATCCACCCCACCAACATGATGTACTGTGCACAGGCTACAGATCTGTCCAGCACGGGGAGCTGTGCAGGCCACATCCTTGTATTATCTATAAACCTCAACCAGACAGTCTGACCAGCACAGAGACCTGTGCAGTGATCACCCGTGAATTCATCTGTAACCCAGGAGCAGTTACCCTCCCAGCATGTAGGGCTGTGTACACCACCCCATTTCATTGATCTGTAACCCAGGAGCAGTTACCCTCCCAGCATGTAGGACTGTGTACCCCACCCCAGTGCATTGATCTGTAACCCAGGAGCAGTTACCCTCCCAGCATGTAGGGCTGTGTACCCCACCCCATTTCATTGATCTGTAACCCAGGAATAGTTACCCTCCCAGCATGTAGGACTGTGTACCCCACCCCAGTGCATTGCTCAGTAACACTGTGTTAGATCCCTGCCCAGTGAGGAGAAACTTGCAGCCCATGCTGGAAGTGACAGGACGTACAGCTCCCACCCATTTCCAGCTCCATATCTCCATTGTGCCCTGACAAGGGGTGCTGTGGGTGTGAACATCACTGCCAGAGAGAGATTGTGGGGGAATCAGTTTAAATATCACCACATGGGAGGGGTTTTGGGTATAGACAGAGAGGGGGAGACTGAGAGACAGTGTCATGGAAGGATGTGTTCCCAGGTTTCAGAATGCTGAAACGTAGACACTTCGATAGCATCCTGTAACATAAGCCAGTCTTCCCAGGAAAGATGGGAAAAAGGGAGATTGGTGTGAGGTGAAATGGTGGAGAGTTTTGGATGAACATTTGTTCTACAGCTTTGTAAATGGGAGTAGTTTCAACAGAATCGATGACTCACTGGTCTGATTCTAACAATAATTTGCCTCAGTGCCATTTTCGTTGAGTGTGACAGAGAGATTATCTGTACGCGGCCAAGCTAGGTTCCTGGTGCTATCTTATCCAACTCAAACTCATTGACTACTTCCACCCCCCCCCACCATGGTGTTCCTCTCATTCAATACCAGCCCGATTCTCCCACCCATCACGGCTGGAGGTACTCACAGTCGCCCGGGTGCCCCTGGATATTCCATGATCCCTGGCACTGGTGCTATCTTTGAAAGGCCAATGGGCACACAGTTGAGATTTCTCAGCTTGGAGCTGCCCTGCACAGTTTACCCCGAGCATGGCAGATAAGGGGCAATTACACCACGGTTTGTCGACAGGGGCACGGTGGTCCTGGTGGATGGGCAAGTACAGAGGGGGACCATTCTCTTCCCAGAGGGAACCACACCACCAGATCCACCGAGCATGGTCTGTGCTCCCCACCCAGCTCAGTGCAGTATCTGCGGTCTGAAGAAATATCCAGCAATACAGGACAAGCATCAATAACCTTCCCCGCTCTGTCAGGATAAGGGTCACCGTATTCTCTCTGCTCCCTCACACTCACGGTATATCTGTTATAGCACTGACCCACGAATAAGGCTAATGCTCCAACACTGTCACTGCCACATGCAGCACCTTCTCTCTCTCTCTGTCTCTCTCTCTCTCTGTCTCTCTCTGCCACCCCGTCCACTTTACCCCGCCCCCCCCCCATCAATTACACTGCATGGATACAACACTGTGTACAGACTCCCTCTGAAAACCTCACGATTAGCCATTATCCTCACCTGCACCAGCACTAACAGCAGGGCCACCCACCCCCACCATCCCTCCCTCCCTTCCTCCCATTCCAGGAGAAACAGCCTCGAATAGGACAGAAAGGGCCAAGCCGGGTGGTGGAGTGCCCGATATCCGTTCCTTCACTCCCTCCCCCCGCCATGGGGGAAGGACGGGGACACCTCGTGTGGAGATTCTGAAACATCCACGTCCCACCGACCGAGTAAGGAGCAATGTTCAGTGAAGGGCAATTCTCACTTTAAACCCACTGACAGCTCCGTTTCCCCCCGGCACAACTTAGAAGCCGTGGCCCTGATGCCATCTCCCTTCTGTGTCGAGCTGGTACAAATGGAATCCCCACGGTCTCGGGGGGCAGGAGGGTGGGCTCACATCACATCGTCACCACCACCTCCCAGGAAGGGAGCACGGAGACTCCCTCCTACACCTCCCCCTGTAAACAGCTCAGATACTGAAACTAATCTGTGATAGTTCCTGCTCTCCCCACTTGTCCTGACATCTTCAACAATCTGTGCTCATATACACCCAGCGCTCTCTGTTCCTGCAGCCCCTTTATAATGGCACAGACTGTTTTATACTGACTTTCTTTATCTTTCATACCAAAGTGCATCACCTCACACTGCTCTGCATTGATCCCCGTCTACCAGCGTATCACTGTCCTGTTAGAGTTCCACACTGTCCTCCATAGACTTTACAATCCTTGCAGGTTTGGTACCATTTACAAACATTAAGATTGTCATAGTGTCACAGTCCCCATGAAACAACTGAAATCCTGCCCCACACACAGGAGTGTGAGCAAGTGAAATACTGATATATTCCCACGGACAGAGTCGAATAATGACATACTGTCAATTGAGCAACAAAAATCCTGACACATACGAGACAGAGTAGATGAAATATTGACAAACCACCGATCAAGAGAAATCCGGATAGGTGCCACTTATCTATATTCGTCAGGGTATAAAGTGATGAAGATAAAAGTGTGTACTGGAGAGCTTACAAGTACCTGTGATATGAGAGGATGGCAGACCCAGAAATAGTATTTTGCTGTAGAGCTGGAGTCGGGTTATAAGCAGTTAAGAGATAGAGGGTCTTTCAGTTCACTTGCAGTGTTAAAAAATACATTGTTGTTTTTATTTAAACTGTGGAATTTGGGAGTTCTCTGTCACTCTTATTTTAACAGCTTACGAGGCGAATTGAGCATTTAATTACGTTTAGTTTAAATTACCAATAGGATATATGCTGTGTCCTGACAATTGCTGTGTGTGTATCTGTGTGTCACTGTGTTGGGCAGGTCTGGCAGTCTCTGTGGTGCTGAAAGTGATGCAATGCCTCCCTCTGCTGGCCTCCCCACGCCACTGCACTGGCATTGGCAGAGGGTGAAAACCAACAGGGATTCATTCACAGAGGGGGAGGGAGAGGGCAGCTGCTCACAGCACCATCCAAACTGATGTCTTATCCATGTACTGATCTAAATGTCATTTAAACGTTGTAACTGTCCCTGCTTTCACCACTTGCTCTGCAAGTTAATTCCACACACAAGCCAGCTTCTGTCTAAAATAATGACCTCTCCTGACTTTTGTAAATCTTTTTTCCTCACACCTTAAAATATAACTCAGTTTTGAATCCCCAACTCTGGGGAAAAGACATCAGCCCTTCAGCTGATCTGTACCCCTCGTTATTTTACAAACCTGTGCAAAGTTGCCCCTCCATCTCATACTCTCCAGTGAAAAATGTCCCAGCCTATTCAGCCTCTCCTTATAGCTCAATCCCTCCATTTCCAGCAACATCCAGGTTAAACTCTTCTGAACCCTCTCCAGCTTAATAATATCAAGGTCAATGATATCAAAGTGAACAGTCAATGTATTTTATAATGGGGTAGTGGAGACCAAAACTAGAGGACATAGTTGTAAGGTAAGAGGGGGAACATTTAAAAGTGACCTTAGGGCAGCTTTCTCACCCAGACGCTGGTGTGCCTATGGAATGAGTGGGCAGGATGTCCAGACTGGACACAGTATTCCAGAAGAGGCCTCACCAATGTCCTGTACAACCTCAACATAACATCCCGATTTCGATACTCAAAGGTCTGACCATTGAAGACAAGTGTGTTAAGCACCTTCTTAATCACATTATGTGTATGAGATGCAACTTTTAAAGAATTATACCTGACGGCCTATGTTTCTGTTCTACAACACTGCCAAAGGCCCTATGTTTAATTGTATAGGTCCTGCTCTTGTTTGATTTACCAAATCCAATACCTCACATTAATCCAAACTAAACTCCATCTGCCACGGCTCGGCCAGTGAGTGATATTACCACCTCCTCACCTTCCCCGTTTAATTTTAAAATGCCCGTCCCTCTCCAGGAAGCCTGCACACTCCGGCCTTGATTTTCACAAAGACCCTGAGCTTGGTTTGCCTTGTGTGGTTAGAGGGAGGAGGGACAGATTGCAGACACAGTCAGTGGGGAGGAGAGGCTGGACAGTAATCAGCGGCCTGGAATCAATTCATGGTTTTAGGCAGAGGGCAGACACACGTGAGAGTTGGGTTATACCGATCGGTGTTTTGGGACCAGAAATTATGGTCTTTCTCCGTGACTGGTGTTCAGTAATAAATATCTATTTGAGACCCTTCATTGGGCAGAGTATGTCTGCAGGATTTATTTCCCTAATATTGCAGACGACAGATAATAGCGATTAAAGATGGTCATAGTTAATTTCGATCTTGCACTTGTTTAACAAAACAAAATGTTTTGTGTAGTTCAGTAATGGTAACCTGATTATAATAAATCCACACCGAGCTGAACGCTGCCCCTTATAATGTGACCCAAAATCTGGGTATAGTAGTGTAGTGGGTAGTGTCCCTGTCTCTGAGCCATGGCCCTGCGTTTGATTCCAATTCCTGAAATTGTTTGGTGGTGTTCCTTGCTCTGGACCAGAAGGTTTGGATTCGTGTCCTGCCTGTTGCAGAGGTATGTCTCAGCATGTCATAACAGGCTGATGGACAAACACACAGGAGAATAATGTTACAGCTTTATGGGTATTGCCGAGTGGTGCTCGTGTCCCTACCTCCGGGCACAAAGGTCTAGGCGTACATCCCACAGAAGTGTCTCCTAATATGGCTGAACAAACTGATTAAACTGGTTTTAGAATTGTGACTTGATGGAGAAAGAACAGGTGTCGGTGTTGAATGTCAGCATTTCGGCCCGGGATTATTGAAAGTACAGCTATTCTTGTTGATGGAAGTCACATTTCGCAGCAGGAAAGGTTTATAAAATCAGAATCGTCATGGACAGGGTTGAAAGTCAAGGTTTTTCCCCATGTTAGGGAAATCCAAAAGTAGAGGACATTGGTGGAAAGTGAGAGGGGAAAGGTTTTGAAGAGGCCTAAGGGGCACCTTTTCACACAGACGGTGGTGTGCATATGGACTGAGCTGCCAGAGGAAGTGGTGGAGGCTGGTACAACTACATCATGTAAAAGGCATCTGGATGCTGACAGACCTGCCGAGCTCTTCCAGCAATTTCTGTATTTGTTAAATGAAAACATTCATTTAAACACAGGTGTCAGTGTTAGCTGTCCGGATACAGAATTGGCTGGCCAGCAGAAGACAGCGAGTGGTAGTGGAAGGAAAATATTCTGCCTGGAAGTCAGTGGTGAGTGGTGTTCCACAGAACTCTGTCCTTGGGCCTCTACTCTTTGTAATTTTTATTAATGACTTGGATGAGGGGATTAAAGGATGGGTCATCAAGTTTGCAGATGACACAAAGATTGGAGGTGTCGTTGACAGTATAGAGGGCTGTTGTAGGCTGCAGCGGGACATTGACAGGATGCAAAGATGGGCTGAGAAGTGGCAGATGGAGTTCAACCTGGATAAATGCGATGTGATGCATTTTGAATGTCAAATTTGAAAGCTGAGTGTAGGATTAAGGATAGGATTCTTGGAAGTGTGGAGGAACAGCGGGATCATGGTGTGCAGGTACATAGATCCCTTAAAATGGCCACCCAAGTGGACAGGTTTGTTAAGAAAGCATCTGGTGTTTTGGCTTTCATTAACAGGGGAATTGAGGTTAAGAGTCGTGAGATCTTGTTGCAGCTCTATAAAACTTTGGTTAGACCGCACTTGGAATACTGCGTCCAGTTCTGATCACCCTATTACAAGAAAGATGTGGATGCTTTGGAGAGCGTTCAGAGGAGGTTTACCAGGATGCTGCCTGGACTGGAGGGCTTATCTTATGAGGAGAGGTTGACTAATCTGGGACTTTTTTCATTGGAGAAAAGGAGGAGGAGAGGGGACCTCATTGAGGTATTCAAGATGATGAGAGGCATAGATAGAGTCGATAGCCAGAGACTATTTCCCAGGGCAGAAATGGCTAACACGAGGGGTCATTGTTTTAAGCTGGTTGGAGGAAAGTATAGAGGGGATGTCAGAGGCGGGTTCATTACACAGAGTGTTGTGAGAGCATGGAATGCGTTGCCAGCAGCAGTTGTGGAAGCAAGGTCATTGGGGACATTTAAGAGACTGCTGGACATGTATATGGTCACAGAAATTTGAGGGTGCATACATGCGGATCAATGGTTGGCACAACATCATGGGCTGAAGGGCCTGTTCTGTGCTGGACTGTTCTACGTTCTATGTTCTATTTATTCTGAATACATTAAACATTTTATTTTTTTAATGATGCAGGGACAAATAAACATATCTTCAAATCGACCGAGACCATTTTCTGCTCAGGGTATGGCTCTGTGTATGACAGCAGCAATGATGCACCGACATGGAACAGGGAAGGTGATGGAGACATAGTTTGGACAATGTACAAGGAGACCTCACATCGTCCAGTTTGGGAGAGGATGACATTATTGTGTGATTCAACTCAGAGAGGGAGAAAATGTCATCTGCCCGAGAAGAAACGGCCTATTGCACTCTCTCTCCTTCATTATTCCTCATCACAGGAACGTGTATGAGCTAAAACAAAGCCCTACTATTATTGTTAACATTCTTATTTTTGTAGAATCCCAACAGTGTGGAAACAAGCCCTTTTGCCCAAAAAGTCCATACTAACCCTCCAATCAGTAACCTTCCCATGCCCTTACAGTTCCCACTGACTGGTGCACCTAAAGTAGAATTCGCTGAACACTATTGACTATTTGATCAATCCACTTGAATTATACAGCTTTGGGCTGTGGGAGGAAACGGGAGCACCCATCAGAAGCTCACACAGACAAGGGGGGAAGATGCAAACTCCACGCAGATAGTCACCTGAGGCTGGAATTTAACTCATGCCCCTGATGCTGTGATGGAACAGTGCGGACTACTGAGCCACTGTGCTAACCTGGAACCTACTGACTGCCTAATGCCAAGGGAATTCAGCCAATTCCACTCTCCCAGAATAAAATCCCATTGCTAGCAGCTGTGTGAGTACAATATCTTCAGAAGCAGAGTAACATTTTGGACAATCTCGCAATTTTTCCTTTTGTCATGAGTTACACTAATATTTGGACAAAGTTCCTTCAATGTGAAATTGCTGTGTGTGTGTGTGTGTGTGTGTTTTTAGAAAGGGAAATATTCATTATATATTTGCAATACCCAAACATTTTGCCATTCATCTTTCCATCATAGTTTGAGTAACATTGCTCTGGATCATAAACGTGCTATTTGAGCAGATTACAGAAACTAGCCTGACTTGTTCCTAAAACTGACCCTGACCCAGTCTGAGACCCATATCACCGACCTGGTTACATTTAACATTTGTTATGAGCAGTGGAGGAGTGGGACTAGAAAGGAAATAGTGATCCAAAAAGCCGGGGAACTATAGACCGGTGAGCCTGATGTCGGTGGTGGGTAAGTTGGTGGGGATTCTGAGGTATAGCATTTACATCCAATTGGGAAGGTAAGGGCTGATCGGGGTAGACAACGTGGTTTTCTGCATGGGAAATCATGTCTCATTAATTTGGTTGAGTTTTATGAAGAGGTGACAAAGAAGATTGATGAAGGCAGTTTGGTAGACATTGTCAATATGGACCTCATCAAGGTGTTCATTACATTCTGATTGGTAGGCAGATTAGTAAGGTTCAGTCACATGGGATACAGAGGAAGCTAATCACAATTGGCTGGAAGGAAGAGGGGTATTTTTCAGACTGGAGGCTTGTGAGTAGCAGTGCGCTGTAAGAATCAGGACTGAGTTCACTGCACTTCATCATTTATGTAAAGGATTTAGATGTGGATATTGGGGCCATAGTTAGTAAGTTTACAGACAACATCAGAAAGGTGGTGTAATAGATTATCTCAGAATACAACAAGACCGCAAATAGATGAGACAAAGGGGCAAGGACTGACAGATGAAGTTTAATTTAGATAAATATGAGGTTACCCATTTTGGGAAGGCAAATCAGGGCAGAAAGTATACACTTCATGGTAAGAGCCTGGTGAGTGTTGTGAAACAAATGGACATAGGGCTGCAGGTACATTGTTCCTTGAAAGTGGAGTCGAATGCAGACAGTGCGGTACAGAACACATTTTACAAATTTGTCTTAATCAGTCAGAGCATTGAGTATAGGAGTTGTGGTGGCATGTTGTATCTGTACAGGATGTTGGTGAGGCCACTTTAAGAATACTGCATACAACTCGGTTGTCTGCAGAAAAGATTTACACAAATGTCCCAGGACTGGAGGTTTGAGCTTTAGGGAGAGGTTGATTAGTTTGAGGTGTTTCCCCCTGGAGTGTCAGAGGCTGAAGGATGACATTATAGAGGTTTATAAAATCATCAGGGGCATGGATATTCTGAACAGCCAGGCTCTGCTCTCCAGGGTAGGGGAGACCAGAACAGGAGAGCATAGGTTGGTGGGGAGAGGGCGAATGATTTAGAAGGGACCTGAAGATAAATGTTTCACACACAGAGTGGTGTGTGTACATAAAGTGCTTTCAGAGGAAGTGCTGAAGGCGGTTACAATCGCGCATTTAAAAAGTATCTGAAAGAGGAGGGATATTGGCCAAATGCTGGCAAATGGGACTGGATCAGATTTGATATCTGATCGGAGTGAACAGATTGGACTAACGGGCCTGTTTCCGTTCTGTATGACTCTCTGATTCTATAAGAGGGATGATGAAAAATTCTGAAAGTACCGTTCAAATCCGAATCCTCTTCACTGGAAGTTCATCGTGCCTCTATGTTCACATTGATTGAAAGTTGCGTTAGTGAAATACTTGACAGAGAACCGAGTCATGGATAATGGGACGCAGACAGGAAAGTGGGGCTGAGACCACAACCTGATCAGCCACAATCTTGGTGCCTGGTGGCGAAGGTTCAACGTATCTAATGACTCACTCCTGTCCCTCAATCCCGTGGTCCTGTGTTCCATTCAGACCATTAAACCTGTTAGGCAGGAGCATTTAGAGGCTACTGACTTCTATAACCTGGTGCACAGAAACACAGGAGATCATTCAACCCCTCAAGACTGTCCCACACCCGTTGAAGTGATTTGGAAAATGTAATTGTAAAACCCAGGCTGGGTATGAAAGAGGCCCCTCATCTCTCTTTACAGAGCTTCCCCTCTCTGAAACTTATGCTCAATTAGTTGATCATATTATAGATCCAAATTCATTATGAATACAGCTCCCATACCTCACCCAGTGATGGCTCACAAAATCCTCTGGTCTCCCTGATGGCAACATTCAATAACAGAACATTCATGAAAATAACACCCACTAACTTTCCAATAACAGAATGTGAGAACATCAGACACAGTGGCAGGTCGTTCACTCTCCAAACCTGCCTTGTCCTCCACTAAGATCATGGCTGATCTGCTCTTGGTCTCAAATCCTCTTTCATACCCAATTCTTCATCGCTCTCAACTCTCTGACAGGACACAAGGGGTCAGGTAGAAATGACTGGCCCTGATATCAAGGCTTCTGTTGACTTCTGTTGACATCAAGGAGCTTAACAAATCTGAACTTAATGGGAATCAGAGAAAACTCTCCAGTGTTTGGATTCAAACACGGCACAAAGGAAGACGTTCATCATCTCAGTCCTGGGTCACCTCTGTGGGAGATCCTCAGGGTAGCTTCCTCTTCACAAACATCTTCAGCTGCTTCATCAATGTCTCCCCACTCCCACCCTCCCCACCATAAGATCCGAAGTGGGGATGGTCACTGAGGATACCACAATGTTCAGAATAATTTGATGCCCCCGTCAGCTTCTGAACAGGACTGTGTCCATGTGCAGCAAGACATGGACTCCATTGAGGCTTGTGCTTTTAAATAGTCCATAACATTCATATAAAGGACTGTCTGACACTGCACATTGCCACCGTAAAATAAGAGTTCATTCCGCACCTCACACTGGTTTCACAGGAATATGAGGAAGTCATTCAGCCCATTGACACTATTGGAGAAGAACAGGGACAGCCCATTCAGTGCCTCCAACATATTACTCAGGAAGAGAAGGATTCTAGTGTGATGGGCCACACCAGAGCCCCTCGAAAATATTTGAAGGCGGTAGCCGAGACTCTAATGTTTTCTTATTTTAAAAAAAATTTAAAGTGTCTGTTCCAGATGCAATGTGACTGGTCAAACAACTCGGTATGACGCATAACACCATTTACTTAAACACGATAGATTAAAAATAAACCAAAAAAAAGTGGAATTCAGAATAACGTAATTATATTGGACAAGTTAACAGAATAATAGATCTCGGAACCAATACTGATGAACTGTTCCAATACTGGGAAATCACATGAACACAGCCCTTGGAAAAAAGGAATATTCAGACACTGAAAGACACAAATATTTCTACAATTTAGGATTTAAAAACAGCACCAAGAGAAAATTCATAGAGAATAGCTGCCTGGAGACATTCACTAAAGCTTTCAACTCAGTGGAGACCCCAATAATTTCTGATGTTACTGAGGAACCAAAACGCAGAAATCCTAATCTGTGAGAGCTGACCACACCCATTCTACCTACATTAAAATAAACCTAAGACCACACTAGTTGTTTATTCAAGTGGTCCTAACTAGCCAGCTTGGTAACGGTCATTCAATCTCTCTCCTAAAAGAAACCAGAACAAAATAACCTCATAAAGCTACAGCATCATCACACTAGTCAGCACATCGAGCTGCCATACAGGAACCAGGCGTAACCAGTCAGGCCCTTGGCCCTGTCCAATCGGACGGGGAAGAAGCCAGTCAGTCCATTGAGTCACTTACACAGGAACAGTAGGAGGCCATTCCCACCTCAATGGACTTACACGGGGCAGAATGAGGTAATTGATGCTGAATCCTGATGAATGGCTTATGCTCGAAACGTCGATTCTCCTGCTGTGCTTTTCCAGCAAACCACCGTCTACTCTGATCTTCAGCATCAACAGTCCTCACTGTCTCCTAACTGATGCTCTAACATGATGACCAAGTGGAGCAGAGGCTGCACAGACAGACTGCTCCACGTCGTTCCTCGTAGCTCCGTCTGTCATGATACACACGTGGGACTTTAATGCGGTTTTCTAGTGGTGAGGAGGGAAGCCGTATGTCTTGTGTGAAGTCACAAGAAAATACCTTCCATCTCCGAGAAGTCAGCCTGGTGTTCTCTATATAGGATGGAAGCTGGTGGGAGTGGCTACCTGTTTCAGATAGAAGGTACTGTGGCTGCTGTTGGGGATTGTGAGTAACCTGACGTTCAGTACGGGTTCACACGCCGACTGTACAATAACGTGGGGAGAGTTAATTTAGGCATATAAACTATCAGGAAGGCTACGTTAGACCGATGGATGGACTCTCTAAGTTCAAATAATGTTGATCTTGTTCATGTTGACCTTGTCTAGTGCACGTCCTGTTCAGTGTAACCTGTATGCCTTACTCTGTCCAAGTCTACTTCCACCCTACGATCTGTCTGGCCACGATTACTATGATCTGTCTCCACTGCTCATAAATAAAGTGTTTCCCTGTACTGAGGTTCACGTGACAATAGATCAAACCAATAACTCCTGAGTAAAGTATGGAATTTCTGTTCTGGAAATAAGGGACCCCTGCCACTCCTCATGTTTCAGCATCACCATTGTTTCGTCTCTCACACTCTACAGCTTAAACACTCAGCTTCTTCACTCTATCCTCATGTTACCATCATCCGTGTCTGTGTACGGGAACCATTCCTTACAAAGGACATCAAATCTGTACAGAATGCCCCAAATGCGCTCTCAGCAAGGTTCTACAACAGCCAAAAGATGGCTTTACTTATGTACTCGAATTATCTTACAATGAAGGACAGCATGCCATTGACTGCACTCATTACTTACACAGGGTTTGATTCGGAGCACTCAGCATAGACTTGTGTTTGGGAGATTATGCTTCCCAAATTTCTAAGAGTCCTTTGATGAGGTTTGATAAGTTTCCACATGGCAGACTGCTCAGGAAGGTTACAACACGTAGAATGCGTGGGAACTGTCCAATTGGATACACAGTTGGCTTGATGGTAGGAAGCAGAGGGTTTCATGGAAGCATACTTGTCAGACCGGAGGCTTGGTCCATTGCTGTTTGTTATCTATGATTTGGTTGAGAATGTACACGGTATGATTAATAAGTTTGCAGATGACACTAAAGTAAGTGGGAGCATGATCAGTGAGGAATATTATCAGAAATTGCAGCAGGACCTTAATCAGTTGGGGAAATGGGCCGAGAAATGGAATTTAATATAGAAGCGTGAGGTCTTGCATTTTGGAAATTCAAATCAAGGTAGGAGTTTCATGGTGAATGGGAGGGCCTTAAGGCGTGCAGTGGGCAGAGAGACCTTGGTGCTCAGGTGCACGGTTCCCTGAGAGTGGAGTCACAGGTAGACAGGGCAGTGAAGAAGGCTTTTGGCACACTGGCCTTCATCAGGCCGGACATTGAATATAGAAGATGGGAATTTATGTTGCAGTTATACAGGACTTTGGTAAGGCTGCACTTGGAGTATTGTGTTCAGGTTTTGTCACCTTGTTATGTGGTTGATGTTATTCAAGAATAAAGAGTACAGAAGAAATTTACAAGGATGTTGCCAGGACCCAATGATCTGAGTTATAGGGAGAGGTTGGACAAGATAGGACATTTTCTTTAACGTGTAGGAGACTGGGGGAGTTGTTATAGAGCTGTATAAAATCACGAGGGGTATGGATAGGGTTAATGCTCTCAGTCTTTTTCCAAGGTGTAGAGAATCGAGGACGAGAGAGGATCAGTTTAAGGTTAAAGGAGAAGGAATAAAAGGGAACCTGAGAGGCCACTTCTTTCCACAGAGGCTGGTACGTGGATGAGCTACTCGCAGATGTAGTTGAGGGGGGTACATTAACAACATTTCAAATGCCTTTGGATAAATATTTGGGTAGGACAGGACTGGAAGGATATGGGCCAACAACAGGGAAATGGGGTGAGCGTGGATGGACATTTACAAGGTGGAGCCGAACCCTTCTGTTAATTAAAACCAAACACCCAGAAAAGCGTACCTCACTTCGTAATCTGTTAAAATATGAGTGACACAGACCTGCTTTTAAACAAAAATTAACAAATTAGTTTCTTAACCTTAATAGTGAACACTAAACAACAACTATTCACAAATACAAGTCCCTCTTTTCTTAGCTACTTACTACCTGACTCGAACTCTGTAAAAATATGTTGTTCCAACAACCCACATATTAAACATTACAATCTCAAGACCATACAGTCTCTATCTTCCCCGCTGTCTTCACTCTTTCAGCTGCATCTCCCTGGGTCACTTTTTTTGTTGCAAATAGGTTTGCATGAACATGTGTCTTTGAGAGAGAGTGTTTGAGATGGCCAGTTAGCACTCCTGCTCTACAACATTTGCTCTACTGTTGGATGGCAGCAACTCTCCCTCCAGTGTTCAACATGCTGGGTTCATATACTCTCCATGATACAATAATTCTCATAATGTGATTGCTGTCCAGGTGTCCAAACAATAATATTCACATTCTGTTGGCATCTGGTATCCTGAGTGCTATTTAAACTCTTTGGTTACATTTGAATGGCTGTCAAAACAGCAACCAAAACTCAGGAATCCATTTCTCAGCTAATGGTGACATGTGGAAGAGTGTGACCTTCGGCTGGTATCTGTGGCTTTAATTTCTATTCAGCAAAACCCGATCTGTCTTAAAGTGTCCATATATGTTTTTGTCTTCATAACATCTCCCCACTTCAGAAAATAAAATGAACTAGCAGAATGAAAAGATGGCTACATTTGTTTTCGTCCAATTCTTAATCCCAATTTTATGAAATACAAGAGTGTTAATCTCAGTTATATCATTTATATTAATTCTGTACACCAATACAACACTGGAATAAGTCAAATCTTATCTACACTTTTTCCTTTAAATCCACGAAAACACAACTGCTATCACATTATAGGAGCGACAGCATGTATATTTTGTAAGTTTAAAGTCGGTAAGGTAAGACTCCAATGAAATAGTCTCATATTCTGGTCTTTAAGTATTCCAAAAAATGCGAGAGATTTGTCGTTGTCCACAACTATCTCCGACAATTTGTTTGTCATATACACATTAAAATATTGTCAGGCCAGTGTGGAACTTAATCATTCTTGTTCAATAAGTAACCTATCAGGGTCTCCATTTTAATTTTATGATTTTATCTTTAAGTTAATAACGTTCAACAATATATTCTGATTCATTTTCTGTGTGTGTGCATGTGTATGTGTGTGTATATATCTCTGTTGTACGTCCATTAGCCTTTCAGGACGGAACACCTCTGCCTGTTCAGGTTTTTCCTGCACCGTTACATCAAACAGGGTGTCATTTCACTGAGCATCAACTCATTTGTCTTTTTCGTTCGTTTTTTCCTTCCTGCTGTAATTATGACAGTGGGATCTTGTTACTACACAGTCTGGAAAAAATCCTGGGTAATTTTCTTTTAACTCACCAATTCCCTCATCTTCCTTTGGCTTCTCCACTACAAGAGGTGCCTCTCCCACGTCGTCTCCTGCTAAATCGTTCCCAAGAACAAACTCTATTCCTAGAACAGACACTCTGTTACTCACTGTCACTGTTACTTCCCCAACCTTGATTTGGCATTCCAACCTGATGTTACACAAGGGAATGCTTAATTTCTGTCCCCATTTCACAAGTTATCACTCTCTAGATTAACATGTCAGAAAGAGTGACAAAAAACTTTCATCTCGTACTATTAGAGGGTGAGAGAAAGTGAGGGCGGCAGATGCTGGAGATGAGAGTTGAAAAGTGTGGGGCTGGAAAAGCACAGCATGTTGGCAGCATCCAAGGGGCAGGAGCATTGACGTTTCAGGCATACGTTCTTCATCAGGAAAGTGGGGCGTAAGGGAGGGGGAAGGAGGTTGAGAAATAAATGGGTGGGTGGGGGTGGAGCTGGGTGAAAGGGAGCTTGAAAGGCGATTGGTAGATGCAGGTGGGGTGTGATGGTGATATGTCGGAGAGGGGAGTGATAGGATACCTATCGGTGGTAGGACAGCTGGAACCCTCAAACTGTACAGCATCAAAGTTGACTTCATCAAATTCCAAATCTCTCTTCCACCAACCTCTCCCAGATCCAACCGGTCAACCTAGCACCGCCCTCTTGAACAACCCTAACAGACCATCTTCCTTTCCACCTATCGACTCCACCCTCCCCTCCGACATATCAGTATGACGCCCACCTACATCTTCTTATTGCCTTCCCAGTGACCCTCCCACCAGCCCAGCTACTACTCTCATATTTATCTTCCAGCCCCCTTGTCCCCCCACCACGTTCCGGACGATGGATTTCTGCCTGATATGCGATTGTCCTGCTGTTCGGACACTGCCTGATCTGTTGTGCTTTTCCGGCGCCTCACTTCCCAACTAATAGAGAGTGAGCAGATCCCTTATCTCACAAAATTATAATTTCTTATCCTTCTCCCCCTGTTCTTTCTGAGTAAACTTTACCTATAGAGGCGAATTCTTTAGAGAGATCAGGCACTGCCTCCATACCTAGCCCTTGCCGAGGCTGTGCAATGTCCTGCAGCTCCTCGGCTGCACTTGGGGTTTCCTTTACCAGTCTCACTAATGCCACTGGCTTAGCCTCTTCTACCGCATCTTTCCCCAAAGTGTCTTCCTTTAACGTCCAGCACGGTGTGTCCCAGCTTACTGCAGTGAAAACAACTTTTTCCCTGTGCCCTTCTTAAACCATCAGTACTGTAATTCTATGTGTTCCAAAACCTTATAGTGAGAGCACCTGAGGCCTTTCACCGCCTTTCAACCCCCTTGGGCTTCTTTCTTCACCTGTGGTAAACTATTGTGAACTACTGTTCGCTGTGTAATGTGTGATCTTCCCTTCTCCCAATTTCTATCCCTCACAGGATGAAATTCCTGCCAGAAGCTAAATTTCATCACATGCCACAATACATATTTACCTGCCATTTCTGCCGCGCTTCTCACTTCTTGAACTTTCTATTCATTCACATGAATTCTTACTATCTCTGGCAGTGAGTCTTTTAACTTCTCCAGCTGATTAATCTTCCTTCAAGCCTCACAGGTCTTATCCATTTTTAAGGCCATAACCCACCTATCAAAATGACTGTGGTTAATTCTTTCAAACTCAATATAAGTCTGACCTGGTTCCGTCTCTATTTTTCCGAATTTCTGTCTATATGCTTCTAGTACCAATTCATAACGAATCAAAATAGCCAATTTGACATCCTGATAATGTCTGGATCCCTCGTCTGATAGTGCTGCACATACCTCACTATCTGTGCCCACCAGATTAGTCTGAACTAGCATTACCCACAAGTTCACAGGACACGTCATCTGCCATGTCATTTTTTCAAATGAAATAAAAAAACGTTTTGACATTTTTCTCACCGAAATATGACAAGTTACTAACCTAGTTGTATATATCCCTACGTTCTCCCTTCATCTCCATCCTGTTCATTTAACTTTCTTACCTAATTCCCAACTTCTGAATTTCAAATCCCCTCTCTCTTTCTTTCTCTTCGCTTTCTCTTTTCTCTCTGTTTCCGCCCCTTTACTTATCTTCTAACTCCAGTTGCCACATTTGCAATTTAAGTTTTTATAACTCTACTGCAGTTGCCTATTTCTCTGATACATCAAAGTGCTTGACCAACTCCATTACAATTTCAGCTTCCCTTTTCTCCCTGGTTAAACCCAATTCCAACCTATTGGCTAATTCTAAAAAATGTCCTCCTTCTGTCTTTCTAAATTTCCTTGGAAAATTCGAGAACCTCTTCAGTAATGTTAAAAGCCATTTCCCTCACTTTTCATTTAACCAACCACAAATAACAAAATTAACCTAATTATCTCAATGGTTTCATTTGAAGTTCAAAGTCACTAATTGCAATGAGTTGGAATTTTCTGGGATCGGTTGTATCACAGATCTGTTCAAGTCTGTCGAAATGCCATATGGCAAGGCCCCAAACTGTATAAAATCAATGTCAAACCCCTCTGTTAATTAAAACCACATACCCAGAAAAGCTCACCTCACATCATAATCTGTCAAAACGTGAGCGACGGTGAACTCTAAAATTCCACTAATAAACAAAAAAATAACAATTTATATGTATGCAAGTTAGCTCACTGAGCTTGAAGGTATGTTTTCAGAAGTTTCATTGGGTGATGTCATTTCCGGTTATTTTAACAAGAGAATGTAGACAGAATCTAAATTGATGAGTTTGTTGATGGACTTCTCCGTAGAATACCATTCCTCTAAGAAGGTCCTTGCGTGTCTTAGTATGTGTGTGTGCTTTGTCCCAGTCAAAGTGGTGTCCTTCTTTGTCTGTATGGATGCAACATAGTGATAGTGCGGCATGTCTTTTGGTGACTACTTGGTGTTCATGTATCCTCGTAACACAACAACAGGACAGTTTCAATGGTGGATAAAAGATTGTATATATACTGTTTAATCAATGTGTGTGTGTGCAGATAAGTCACAAATGATGTATAAAATTGATAAAATACTAAAACATTATTTGATCCTCTCAACGTTCCCTCTTTTTCTGGGATTCCCAACTCTAATTTCTCATTCTTACCAGGATGTGTGCTCCAAATTCTTGATTCTGGTGTCCCAACTTATGTCAATATGTTGGCCTGCTGGGTTCTTTCCAAAGCTAGTGTCTGTCATATCATTGCAGACAAATATTCTGGCATCAGACTTAGCATTTGAATATATTACTCTGTTGTACGTGCACTGTACAAAGGACCACAGCACACAGGCATTGCCAAAATATTGGAGGATGTTCATCTGCTTCTTTCGAGAATGTGGTTTTCTCATTTTCCATATCTCCATATCTATATACTCTCTCTCTCATTCTCCCTTTGTAGCTGGTTTAGAATTCCACCAATTATTCTTCGTGTCCCATCTCTCAAAGCTCCTTCTTTTAGTTTACATCTCTTCAAGATGTAATGTGGTTATAATTAAACAATGTAACTAGAAAGACATGTGGGCGTAGCAGGCCAGAGTTAATTGGAAGGGGAGCTGAGCAGGAAAGACCATGGAGCAGCAATGGGAGGAGGTTCTGGGGATAATTTGGAAGATAATACAAGAAATGCAACCCCAAGAACATGAAACATACTCATGGGAGGACAAGGCAGCCATGAGTGATAAGGCATCAAAACAAAAGAGAAAATATACAATGTGGTGAAGATGATTGGGAATCCAGAGAATTCATTGGCTCTGAAACTACATAACTCTGGTATCACTGACACTACAGAGCTCTTAATCATGGTCAGGGAAAGAAACAGAGGAAAAAATAATCACTTTAAACACAGAAGATTGTATTTCTCAAGGAAAAAGATTCAGGTGAATTTAACATTTGAATTAAGATAAGTTAAGTACTTTTGTGGAATGTGTCAGATTGGAGGCAAGACCCGGGGAGACAGACCCTCAGCAGAATGAGAGTTTAAAATTGAAGTATTTCAACATCAGAAACCAGGTTAGGTCACTGAGTACAGGGCTAATGGGTGAATGGGTCTCAGTGAGAATTGGGGAACAGACAGCAGAATTGCATTGCAGATATTGCAGCTGGAAACTGCGTATTCATGTAGTGCTGTAGACCACAGCAGCAGGAGAAGCAGAACAGCATCCAACCACAACCTGTAACTTTTTGCCAGGATAACACCTCAGTCTGTCATTACCATCAACACCATCTATGACTCAGTGACGAGTGTGGGTGAACATGTCAGAGTCAGAATCACATGAACCTTAACCTGATGCTAACTCATTAAAGCTACCAGACTTGACCAACAGATCTGAACGAAGCCCTGCAGTCCTGTCGCATTCAGTTATAAATGGTGATGGACGATTAAACAAATGAATGGAGGAGAGGGCTCTACAAACATCCCCATCCTAAATAATGGAACAGACCTGCACATCAGTGTAAAAGAGAAGGATGTTTTATCGGCACCAACTTCTGCCAGAAGTGTTGAGTCGATGATAATCATCATCCTCGCCATGATGCCCACAAAATCACAGATGCCAGTCTTCAACTAATGTGATTCGCTGCACGTGACATGAAGAAACAGCTGAACACAGTAGATACGACACAGGCAATGGGCCCGGACACCATTCCTGCAATAGGACTGAAGACTTGTGCTGCACAATAAGCCGTGTCCATGGGGGAGCATTTTCATTCCAGCTCCAACTCTGACATCTCCCTGGCAATGTTGAAAATTACTCAGCTAAGTCCCGTTCCCTAAAACGGGAATAATTACAATCTGATCATTTACCACCCCCTCCGTCCCATCACCACAGTCAAATTGGTGGGAGTTCTTTTTGACAGAGCTGTCAAGCAGCACAGAAATATCCTGCTCAGTGTTGTCTCTGACAGGTCCCCATGTGGAGATGGTGCTGTTGTGGAAATGTCACTGGATTACGAATCCAAACCAGGCTAATGCTCTGACAGCAGGTGGAAGTTAAAAACAATTAATAAAATATCGAGATCTAAAATCTGGGTTCAGTAACAGTGACCTTGAAGCCAATATCGATTGTAAACAGAATTTCCTTCTCCAATGTACTTTTAGGGAGTGAATCTCCCATGATTTCCTGGGCTGGCCTAAAACTGACTCCAAAGACCCTGACATGTGATAAACATTTCAATGGTCTCTGAAACGGCCAATCAAGGCACTCATTTGTATCAAACTACTCCGAGGACTGAAAGGATGAAACCGGACAGAACATCTGGCCTCAGCATCAGTGTCGGAAAAGGGAATGGGAACACAGTCCTGTCGACCCTGCAGAGACCTCCTTCCTAACATCTGAGAACTTGTGACAACATTTACAGAGCTTTCCCACAGACTGCACAGAAACAGCGGGAAAGGAGTAGGTCATACAACACATTGAGCCTCCCCCATTCTAGTTCATGGAAAAAAATCTCCTCAATGCAATTACCCCACATGATATACATATCCGTTAATGTGAGTAACCTTTGGAAGTTATAAAATAGGAAATGCAGTAGTACGTTTGGTCCATTGAGTTTGCTAACCAATTCCATGTAATGATGGTTGGCCCTTCATTTCCACACCGTACTCCTGCTTTCCCACCATCCCTTTACTGTCTCTAAATCCTTATTTATAATCAGTGTCTTGGTTTCCAGGTGCGAGAGAATTCCCCAGGGTCACCAGTCTGTGAGTGCAGACATTTATTCTCATCTCATTGCAGAGTGACCTGCCTTACCTAATACTGTGGTTCCTTGTTTTAGTCATCCCAGCCAGGGGAATATCATCCCTGCTTTTAACCTATCTCACCCTGTCAGAGTTTTGTATATTTCACTGAGATCTCCACTCATTTTCCTAAACCCCATGGAATATTGGCCCAGTCTCCCAAACTCTGCTCCCACAACAAGCCCGTCATCCCAGAGATCAGTCTGGTCATCCTTCACTGCTCTCCCTCAATGTCAGGTTGGTCCTTTATTAGGTAAGGAGTCCAAGCCTGCACACAATATTGCACAATACTCGAGATGGGATGTCTCCAAAGCCCTGTACAGCTGCAGTAACACACCCTTTCTCCTGGACTCACATCCCCCTGAAATGAAGGTCAACACACCATTTATCTTCTTTACTGCTTTCTGTTTCTGCAATATTGCTTTCAGCGACATATGTACAAGGATATGCAGATCCTTTTCCGTGTTATAGCTCCCCACTTGGTGGGTCTGTGTACACTGGTCAGCGTGTCAATGCCATGCCCAGTATTGACTTCTGGTTACAGAACTCACTGCCCTGCAGGGACCTCAGAGGTTGATGCAGAAGGAAACAACAAAAAGGAGCATATGGCCCTTTGTAAATCAACGTGTTTCAACCAATCCTTTTCAAATTGTAGGATTCCAGTTTATCATTTCCACCAAAGGGCACACCGTCACCTCTATCCACATTGTTCTCCATCTGTCACGTATTTACCCATTCACTCCATTTGTCTTAGTCTTCTTGGTGCTTTTTTATATCCTCCGCACCCACTCACAATCCCACATCCATTAGTGCTGTCAGCAGGCTGGGATGTATTGCATCTGATTCCAGCAACCAAATGTTTAAAGGACATTGTGAACAGCTGGGCCCCAAACACCGATCTCTGTGATACCTCAGCAACCGTCCTCTGTTAATTTCTATTTCTGTATTTCGTCAATCTGGGTGCCACTGGCTGGGCCAGCATTTATTGCCTGTCCCTAGTTGCTCTTGAGAAGGTGGTGGTGAGCTGCCTTGTTGAACACTGCAGTGCACCTGCTGTGGTTGACCTCCAATGCCATTAGGGAGAGAATCCCAGGATTCTGACCCAGCGACTGTGAAGGAGCTGTGATATATTTCCAAGTCAGGATGGTGAATGGCTTGGAGGGGAACCTAAAGATGATGGTATTTCCATACATCTGTAGCCCTTGTCCTTCTAGATAGATGTGGTCATGAATTGGGAAGATGGTTTCTGAGGATCTTTGGTGAATCATTTCATTGCAGCATGTGGATAGTAAAACACTGCTGCTGCTGCGCGTTGATGGTGGAGCATTTTTTTTTTTAGATTACTTACAGTGTGGAAACAAGCCCTTCGGCCCAACAAGTCCACACCGACCCGCCGAAGTGCAACCCACCCATACCCCTACATATACCACTTACCTAACACTACGGGCAATTTAGCATGGCCAATTCACCTGACCCGCACATCTTTGGAGTGGGAGGAAACCGGAGCACCCGGAGGAAACCCACGCAGACACGGGGAGAACGTGCAAACTCCACACAGACAGTCGCTGAGGTGGGAATTGAACCCAGGTCCCTGGCGCTGTGAGGCAGCAGTGCACTGTGCCACCGTGCCGCCTCAAATGTGGATGAAGGGACAGTCAAACTGGCTGCTTTGTCCTGGATGGTATAAAGCTTCTGGAGTGTTGTTGGGGCTGCACTCATCCAGGCAAACTGGGAGTCTTCTATCGCACTTCTGACCTATATTGTATTGACATGCATTGTAGATGATGGACAGAATTTTGGAAGTCAGGATGTGAGTTACTCGCCGCAGCATTCCTAGCTTCAGACTTGCTCTTATAGTTACAGTGTTCATGTGGGGAGACCAGTGAGTTTCTGAGCAATGATTACCCACCAGGACTTTGATACTGGGGGATTCAGTGATAGTAACATCATTGAATGCCAAGGGGCAGGTTAGATTGTATTTTATTGGTGATGGTCATGGTCTGGCATTCGTGTGGGCTGAATATTACTTGCCACTTGCCAGCCTGGATACTGTCCAGATCTTGTCGTGTTTGAACATGGACTGCTTCAGTATCTGAGGAGCCACAAATGTTGCAGAACATTGTACAATCATTGGCGAACATCCCCACTTCTGACCTTAACATGGAGGGAAGGTAATTGATGAAGCAGCCCTGAAGAAGTTTCTGTTCACTGCTCGAGGGACTCCTACAGACATGGAGCTGAGTTGACTGACCTTCATCAACCACGACCATCTTCTTACGTGTCAGGTATGATTCTAAGCAGCGGGGTGTTTGCCTCTGATACCCATTGATTCCAGTGTTGCTAAGGCCCCTTGATACCACACAAGGTCGAAGGCAGCCTTGATTTAAAGGGCTGTCACTCTCACCCCACCTCTGTAATTCAGCTCTTTTGTCCATGTTTGAATCAAGGTAATGAGATCCGGAGCTGAGTGGTCCTGGGGGAGCCCAACCTGGTCATCATTGACCAGAGTATTGCTGAGCAGGTTGCTGCTTAAAAGCACTGAGACCTTCTACCACTTTACTGATGATCGAGAGTAGGCTGATGGAGTTGTAATTGGCCAGATTGGATTTGTTCTGCTTTTTATATACAGGAGATACTTGGGGTAATTTTCCACATAATCAGGAAAAGCCATTGTTGTAACTGTATTGAACGAGTTTGTTTAGGGGAGTGGCAAGTTATGGAGCACAAGTTTTCGGTAGTATTGCCAGAATGCTGTCAGAGTATGGACCCTTTGAGTATTCAGTATCTCCAACTCGAATTGGTTGATGACTGGTAACTGAATCGCTGAGGACCACTGGAGGAGGCTGAAATGGATCATCCACTCAACATTTCTGACTGAAGGTTGTTACGAATGCATCAGCCTTATCTTATACACTGAAGTGCTGGGTTCTTCCATCATGGAGGAAGGGGTTATTTGTGAAACCTCTTCCTCCAGTGAATTGTTTAATTGTCTCCAACGTTTCTCGACTAGATGTGGAAGGACTGCAGAGCTTGGATCTGATCCTTTGCTTATGGGATCACTTAGCTCTGTTTATCACTTACTGCTTATGCTGTTTGGTGCACACAAGTAGTCCTGTTTGGTGGCTTCACCAGGCTGACACTTCATTGTCAGGTTTGCCTGGTGCTGCTCCTGCCATCCTGCACATCCATTGAACCAATGTTGATCCTCTGGATTGATGGTAATTGTTGCGAGGGGGGTATGCCAGGTCATGAGGTTGTGTGGCTGTACAATTCTGCTCCTATAGATGAACCACAGCACCTTATGGACACCCAGACTTGAACTGTTAGATCTGTTCGAAGTCTGCCCTATTTCGCACTGTGATAGTACCACCCAAAATGGTGAATGTTATTCTCAATGTGCAGGTGTGACTTTGTCTCCACAATGACTATGCGGTGGTCACTCTTACCGATACTGTCATGGACAGATACTTCTGCAATTGGCAGTTTAGTAAGGCTGTGGTCAAGTGTATATTTTCCTCTTGTTGGTTCCTTCACTGCCTGCCGCAGAACCACTCTAGCAGTTATATCCTTGAGGACCCAGCCTTCTCGATCAATAATGCTGTAGCTGAGATACTGTTGGGGTGAACATTGAGATACCCCACCCAGAATGCTACCCTCAGTGCTTCCTCCAAGTGTTGGTCAGCATGGAGGAGTACTGATACATCAGTTGAGAGATGCTGGTACTTGGTAATCAGCAGGAGGTTTCCTTTCCCAAATGCAAACTAATGCCATGGGATACGGAGACACTGTTGAGGACTCCAAGAGCAATTCCCTTCTAACTGCATCCCACTGTGCCGCCACCTCTGCTGTGTCCATCCTGCTGATGAGACAGGACATATCCGGGGAAGGTGATGGGGTGTCTAGGTCGTAGTCATACTCACAGAATCATATCTTACAGACAATGTCAGGCTGTTGCTTGATGAGTCTGTTTATTTCTATTCACTGTTTACTGCCAGCTGTCCCATTCTCGAAACATGTCCATATATTAGCCCCAATCCACTCAGATTTGATATTGCAAATTGGGCTTGGAGCTTTACCAACATTTTCGTAAAAATCAAAATGTTTTACATCCATTACTGTTCTTTCATTTGTCAGCCAGTCTGCTTCTCAAACATAATTCCCATTTCATAAATCTATGTTAGTGTTGTCTATGACTATTACTTTCAGCCACAATAATCTCTGCTAAACCATTTACTTACTATGTTCTATGTTCCACGTACTCTATCATTTTCCCACACCAGACTTGGTTTTCCTTATATTGTTAGAAAGTTTTGTGAAGACAGAACTGAAGTAGTGGCTTCATAGTTCTGCCATTTCCCTGTTCCCCATTCTCCATTCTCTGGTTCCAAACTGTAAGGAAACTACACTTGTTTTCTCATATTTCTCACATTGACATCATTTAACATGCTATTACAGTTCACACTTATAACCATTATGAATATAACTCTTCAGAAACCCATCAATTCCTGCCTTAAAATGCTCCAATAATTGACCTTCCACGTGGTACACTCACAGGAGCAAAGACTCTGTGCCAACAGAAGTACAGCACGATCTATATTAGTCCCACTTTCTACAGCAGTCCCATAGCCTGGAATGTTATGACACTTCCAAGTGCTTGTCCAAGTACTTTTTAACGATTGTGAGGTTACTCGTGATAATTCCCCTCTCAGTAAGTAATCCCAGAAGCCCACACCTCGAGGTGAAAAAATGTTTAAATCATCTCTGAACCTCAAACTTTTCACTTTAAAAGTCTGCTCCTTTGTTCTTGACCCTCTGACTAAAAGGAACAGTTGCTGTCTATCCCCCCTGTCCGTGTCGCTTATAATCTTATCCTTCTGAATCACTGACTCCTCAGCTTTCTCTGCTCCAAAGTAAACAACCCGAGCTTATCCAGCCTCTCTCCATAGCTGATATGCTCTACCCCAGGGAACATCCTGGTGAATCACCTCTGCACCCTCTCCAGTACAATCACATCCTTCCTGGAATGTGGCTCCCAGAGCTACATACAGTATCCCATTTTGGCCGAACCAAAGCCCTGGAAGGTCTTATGTCTACACCCTGATTAGGAAACACAATACTCAAGGTCCAATTCTTAACTAGTCCATTAACCTGCCCAGCAGAAAGTGAGGACTGCAGATGCTGGAGATCAGTGCTTTAAAAATGTATTGCTGGAAAAAGCGCAGCAGGTCAGGCAGCATCAAAGGAGCAGGAGAATCGCCGTTTCTAGCATAAACCCTTCTTCAGGAATCTGCCCGAAATGTCAATTCTCCTGCTCCTTTGATGCTGCCTGACCTGTTGTGCTTTTCCAGCAACACATTTTTAAGCATTAATCTGCCCAGTCATATTCAGGGATGTGTGGAGAAGCACAATCTGAGCTTCCCAGTGTGCTGCCATTCATTGAGTCCTCCACTGCCTGGTTCCTTCTCCCAATGTGCATCACCTCACATTTATCAGGGTTACATTCCATCTGCCATTGATCTGCCCATCTGACCATTTCATCTGCATCTTCCTGTAACTTAAGGCCTTCCTGCTCACTGCAAACCAACCGGTCAATCTTTATGTCAAACATACACTTACTTATCACACCTCCCTGACTCTCCACCTAGCCCACTCCACATTCACATTTGTTTTTGTTATGAATAACACAAATAATAACGGACACATCACTGATCCCTGTGGTACACCAGGGGACACTGGTCTCCTGTCACACAAACAGCCTTCTCTCACTACCCTCTGCCTCCTGCCAAAAGACAATTTTCGTTGGAACTTGTCAAGTTATCATTTATATTGTGAGATTTTACATTATTTTTCAGTTTCCCAGCTGGAAATTTGTCAAAGGCTTTCCTACAAAGCTAAACAATCGACCTCCTCAAACTAATTCAATCACGTCCATTAGATGTCACTTCCTTCTGATAAAGTCATGATGATTATCCCTGATCAGACCTTGCGACTCTGATTGGAGTTCAATTTTCTCCTTCCCTATTTTCTCCAGTAGTTTCCTTAACAGTGACCTAACACCCGCTCGTCTATAGTTCCCTGGTCTATCTCTCCCACCCGAACTGTGAAGTGGAATCGTGTTAGCAGTTCTCCAGTTCTCTAGCACCTCCCCTACGGTCAGATTCTAATTAAAATATTCAGTCAGGGTCTTTCCTCCTTCACCCCAACAGCCGCGTGTGATACAACTCATTCAGACATGGAGATTGGTCCAAATTTATACAGAACAAAGCCTCAAATCCTTTATCGTAGTTTACATCAATCTGTTCAAGAGTTTCCTCATCCATCTCCTTGAATTCTGTACTTGTCTTCTCCGTCTCTGAAGTAAAATAGATGTGAAAGTCTCATGTAACAATCCATCAATGTTCTCCAGCTTGACACACAGATTGCCCCTTTGGTTTCTAATGGACACTACCTGTTTGCTGATTATTCTGTTCTACTTCTCCCTGGAGAATATCGTGGGATTCTCCCTGATCTCACCTACTTGTACTTCTCCATGTCCCTGTTATTCAGTCCCCTCTATGTTTCTAAGTTTCACTGGAACCACCTCTCATGTTTCAAAACTCGAGATCACAGGGTGAGTTTCCACATCAGAAAATCTTGCTGTTTTAGGGTTGAATCTAAATAATACCTTTTGCAGTTCCTCTGTAGTCAATATCTTATTTCTTAGATTGGGACTCCGAACAATACAAAATACTCTCATGAACACTCGATACAAATGGTGTATGACGTCTTCTATATTCTAATTACAATCACCTGAATGTAAAACTAATTTTTTCTTTGCTATTTTCATCTGTTCTTCTTAATACCTCTCGCTTTAACTTTTCTTATGAGCTTACTTTGTGAGTTTTTTTAAAAAATCTCATGAATATTCAACTCTACGTTATCCATTGGTTCTTCATTACCTATGTCCACAAGAATCATCTTCAAACCATTCCAAAAAAAAAGTTTGCCACTTCTGGTTTTCCTTTCATCGGTATATTCTCACACTCCCAAGTTATGTTATTACCTTCTACATGTCTAGTAGCATGTTCTTTGTAATCGAGTCCAACAGACACCCGACTGTGGATGACAAGATAACTGCTCTGTAGTTCACCCCTCTCCATCTTCATCCTTTCTTAAACTGTTGGATAATATTTGTAAACTTTGCCTTATACAGATTGGCTAAATGACTTTCGAGAATGTGTCGGAAGATAAAGTAAAAATCCACGACGCAATCAACATGTCTATTGCTGATTCCTCATAAATCCTTGTATGAAGTACATCTGGTCTGTCAGATTTATAAATATTCAATCCAGCTTCCTTTTCAAAGATGACCTCAACATTGATAAGAATAATCTTAGACTTTACTTACACAAGTCCCATGGTCACTTGGTATTTCTGGAAGAATTTCTGGACATTCTTCCAATGAAGATAGACACAAATAAACTGTTTCTTTTCCCTGCGATTTCTCTGTTCTCTGCAATAAACTATCCTGAACGCACACCAACTGTTCCACATTTGACCTTGTTTTTATTTTTTTTCATACATTGATAGATGCTTTTTAGCAGTTTTTATGTTTTTCTTTCGTTTGCATGCTTTTTCTCTTTTCGATTTTCTTCTCAGTTTCTTGGTCATCCTTTGCTGAGTCCTACATTTCTCTGAATCCACTGAATTACTACAACTTGGCATTTTTCTAAGCTGCCTCCTTTCATCAAATAGGTAAGTGAAGGTGGGGTTGAAAGTGTTAATCGGAGAGGAGGGTGGGCCAGATTGATAGCAAGGAAGGTGGACGCATAGGAATGTACAAAAGGGCGATGCTGACTTGGAGGGTTGGAGTGGGATAGGGTGGGATTCGGGGAAATGGGGAAATCCACTATGATCCCCTGTGTTTGGAGGGTCCCAAGGCAGAAGAGGAGGCTTTCTTCCTGCAGGCTTCTGGTGGCTCGGATTTGGCGATGGAGCAGGTCCAGGACCCTCATGTCCCTGGCAGAGTGGGAAGGGGAATTAAAGTGCTCAGCCACAAGGCGGTGGAATTGTTCAATGAGGCTGTCCAAGAGATGTTCTCTGAAATGTTCCACAAGTTGACCTTCTGCCTCTCCAATGTAGAGAAGAACACATTGGGTTCAATGGATGCAGTAGATGAGGCGGTCTGTCTCCCTTCATCACCTATCACTTTCAACCCCACCTTCATCTACCTCCCGCAATCCCTGCTAATCTCCCCCCTGCCTCACCCCCCTTCTCATTTATCCCTCAGCCCCCTGGGCATATAAGCTTCATTCCTGATGAAGGCCTTATGCCCGAAACATCGGTTTATCTGCTCTTAGTATGCTGCCTGACTGTGCTTTTCCATCACCACACTCTTCCCCTCTGATCTCCAGCATCTGTAGTCCCGACTTTCTCCTCACACCTTGATGGCTTGCATGACTCATATTTATAACAGTTACTTCAAATAAAACAAAAACTGTCATGTTCTCAAACAGCATTAAAGAAAACCAGTACATTGTGATCACTATTCCCAAAATGTCCTTTCCAGCAAATTTTTCAATTAGCTCTTCTGATCACTCAACACCAATTCCTAAATAACATGATCTCAAGCTCAGTGCTTAACATAATGCTCATGTAAACCATCTCACACGCGGTCATGAAATCCATTTTTCCCAGCATTAGCATTCAATTGGGTTAACAGAGTTTAGATATAACTTAAACAGTACATTATCACTGCAGTAGCCACAAATGTGTATAACTCATTTCCTGTTTTATAACATAACCAAAATATGTGTATTGCAGCTTTCACTTTGATATATAACTCCCATCAATGTTTGCTCCTCCTTGCTTTTTTTTAATCTCCACCTTACTAGATTCTGTGGAATCTGAGCGATGTGGGCTCTGGGGAGATTGATGGTAGAGATCATCTCGTCACATCATTTATGATCTTCTCAAACTTTAATTACTCCAGATCTCCCGTTATGCAGTGGAGTAGAGAAGGACAATGATCTTCCAACAATGCTCTGTATTCCCCCCAGAGAGCTGAGACAGCTCTAACCTAGGTGGGAACCTTCCAGCAGGCCGGTAAAGTGTTGCTGCTGTTGTACAGGCTCTTAGTGAGATCGTATCTGGAGTAGTGTGTACAGATTTAATCTCTTCAATGAAGAAAGGATGTTGTTATATTGGAAGCAGCTCAGAGATGGTTCCCTCAACTGATTCCTGCAATGAAGGTGCTAGCTTATAATGAAATGATGATCAGGTTGACCCAGTAGTCATTGGAGTTTACAAAGATTCAAGATGATCTTATTTGAACATAAATGGCAGAAGGAGTGAACGAGTGAAGTGAATCACACAGATAGTGGAGGAATCCGTTCCGTTCTCCAGCCTGTTACACAGGAACAACAGGAGGATATTCAGGCCTTCGACCCTGTTACACCAAAACAGGATGAGGCTATTCAGCCCCTGGAGCCTGATATCCATTTAGAGAAGGAGGCCAATCAACCAGTCGAGCCTATAACAGTAGGCCATGCTGCACCAGTATCCTGTTAAACAACAATAGGATCAGTCCATTCAGCCTCCTCAAGTCTGTAACATAGGAACTGGAAGAGGTCACACAGTGAGTGGAGATTGTTACACTGGAATAACAGGAGGCCATTCAGACTCACCGAGCCTATTGCAAGGGAATTGGATAAGGATAAAAACTATCTGACACTTCTTTCATGAGAAAGGAAGAGGCAATTTAGACACATGTCTGTTGTGTGGGAACAAGAGAAGACCAATCAATCCCTCGGTCCCATCTCTGGATGAGGAGACCGTTCAGTATTTCCACCTGTTATAGAGAAGTATGAGAAGACCCATCAGCCCCTCAAAATGTTACACAGCAACAGTAAGATTCCATAATCTCCCAATCCTCTAAAGCATCAACAGGAGGATGTCATTCTGGCCTTGGAGATGGTAACATGTGAACACCAGAAAGACGTCAGCCCATCGATCTTGTACACCAGCAGGATGATGAGTCCATTCAGCCACACGTGGCTCTTACACAGCATTTGGACCAGATCTCTTAAAAACGTGTGCCTTTTAAACAGGAATTCAAAGAAAACGTAAAGCTTTTCGAAAGGGAAGAACTTGTTATAATGGTATACATGAGGGACGAAAGTGTAACAATAAACTATTGTAATTTAAGGCAAATTGTTAGAGTCCATTGTTCAGGACATTTGCAAAGTTAAACCACAATCCATCAGAGTCAACATGGTTTTACGAAGACTAAACCGTGTCTGAATTGTTTGCTTGAGCCATTTGAAGATGTCACAAACAAGGTGGGTCGTGGGAATGCTGGAGGTGGAACATATATGGCCTTCCTGAAGGCATCGGATATGTCGCTTCTCCAAAGAGTAAGTGGTAAGATCAGACAACATGGGTTTAGGAGTAATTTATTGGCTTGGATGGAGGATTGGTTACCCAACAAAATGGAGTCAGATGGAATAAATGTATAATTTTCTTTTGGCAAATACAATTTGTGGGGTGACATTGATTTCAGGACTCATGCCTCAACCATTTGCGATCGATGGAATGACTGTACTCTGTTGATGGGATCGAAAATACGATGCCACATTTTCAGATGACATTAACATCGATGGGAAATTACTTCAGAATGATGGTGCAAGAGATTTTGAATCTATATGGATAGGTTGGGTGAATGGGCCAACATTTAGCAAGGAAAATTAAAGTGAAGAAATATGGGGCTTTTAGGGTGTATGTTTGCTCGCTGATCTGTGGGTTTGATATCCAGACATTTCGTTACCTGGCGAGGTAACATCATCAGTGGCGACCTCCAGGTGAAGCGAAGCTGTTGTCTCCTGCTTTCTATTTATATCTTTCTCCTGGATGGGGTTCCTGGGGTTTTTGGTGATGTCATTTCCTGTTCGTTTTCTGAGAGATTGATAGATGGCATCCAAATCTATAAGTTTGTTTCTGGCGTTGTGTTTGGAGTTCCACCACAAAGAAAAGCCACCATTTTGACTGGGACAACACATCTATCCTGGGACAGGCTGAGCAAAGATATGCCAGAGAATTCCTAAAGGCCTGGCACTCCAACCACAACGACATAAACAAACACATAGATCTAGATGCCATCTATCAACTCCTCAGAAAACGAACCGGAAATGACATCACCACAAACCCCAGGAACCCCATCCAGGAGAAAGATATAAATCGAAAGCAGGAGACAACAGCTTCGCTTCACTTGGAGGTCGCCACCATTGATGTTATCTAGCCAGGTAATGAATAGTCTGGATATCAAACCTACAGCTCAGCCAGCAAACCAACATCCTAAATCTCAACCTGAGCTACAAACCTTCACAAACCTTGCAAAAGCCATGAGCGCAACACACTACAACTTGCCCGTAGATGGGAAAGGAATGCCATCCGAGATAGTTCCCCCCGCGAACAGCTGTACTCTCTGCATGAATGTTTAAGAAAACAACTACTGCCAAAATGTCTGCAATATAAACGCCGATAAAAACACCTCAAGCCAAAAGTTTAACAGAACAAAACGGCCACAGAATGCTCCGAGAATTAATCAATGATGCCCACCACAGACTCTGAAAATACAAACGGGAAATTGCGCGCCAAAAGCCGTTATTCAAACAAGCAACAAACCAAGTATGGTCAGACGTGATAGAACAAGCCATCAACACCAAACAGCGACAAAGACAGATAAAGAAAAATCGGGACGTGTAGAAAAAACTGGACAAACTCACAAAAAAAAAACACAAAACCGATAACACAGGGGCATGGATAAAGCACTTATCAGACCGGGCCCTATCAGACACAGAAAAAGCGCTACTAGTCAAAGGATTAAATTTCAATTACCGAGACGCTGACAAGAAGGAATTACTTGCGGCATTAGAAACCACATTGAAGGGCAACAATCTCATGGAAGAAACACAACAAACGATCAGACAGACAGTTGCACCTATTCTCAGCCGAAAGAGGGAAGGAAACAAACTGACCACACAAGAAAAACAAAGCCCTAGAAAACCTCATAAAAGACAAAAACATCATTATATTACCTGAAGAGAAAGGTAGGCTCACAGTCATCCTGAACAGAAGGGACTACATAGAAAAAGCTAATGCACTACTCACAGGCACCAACACCTACCAACAGGTGGCGCTTGACCCGACCACACAATTAGGAAACAAAATTACTTATCTCCTAAGAAAAGTACACAATTCCGGACAATTGAACAAGACAGAATTCCAGAAAATGAAACCCGATAGGACCAATACCCCACAAGTCTACGGACTACCAAGAATCCATAAACCAGGAGCCCCCCTCAGACCCATAGTCGCACTACCCGGAACACCAATTTACAGACTAGCCAAAGAACTACACGCAAGACTAAAATACCTAGTAGAAGAGTCACAACACTCCATCCACACCACCCAGGAAGTCCTAAAAATCATCAAAAACGCAAACATAGAGGAAGATGAAGCAATGATCTCATTCAACATAACAGCACTGTTCACCTCCTTTAACATCGACCTGGCAACGGAAACACTTACCACACTTTTAGAAGAGACCATCACACACACACCAACCACCATCAATCACATTACCAACGAAAACATCATGAAGCTAATGGACCTGTGCCTCACCACCCACTTCACCTTCAAAAACATAGTCTACAAGCAAACCAACGACACACCCATGGGATCTCGACTTTATCAGGATTCATAGTAGAAGCGGTAATGCAAGGACTAGAACAAACAGCCCTACCAATCATCAAACCAAAGATCTGGGTTCGCTACGTAGATGACACTTTTGGCATCACAAAATGAAACAAGACAGAAGAGACATTTAACATCATCAACAACACTCTCACAGACATAAAGGTCACCAAGGAGGAAGAAACCGACAACAAACTCGCATTCCTGGACGTCACAGTCGAAAGAAAGGACAATGGAGAACTACAAACCTGCATGTAGAGAAAACCGACAAACACTGACCAAATACTTAACTACACCAGCAATCATCCCAACCCACACAAACGAAGCTGTATCAGGACACTATTCCAACGAGCCACCACACACTGTAGCTCAGACGAGATACGCAAAACAGCGGAGAACCACCTATACGACGTATTCAAGACGAACAGATACTCAAGAAATATAGTGCGCAGATTCCTCAAGGACAAACCACGACAATCAGACCAAACACAGCCAGAAACCCTAACCACCTTACCATACATCAAAGAAGTTTCTCTTCCTCGTAGCCCTACACACGGATGAAAAAATCCACCATGTTGACTGGGACAACACATCTATCCTGGGACAGGCTAAGCAAAGGCATGCAAGAGAATTTCTAGAGGCCTGGCACTCCAACCACAACGCCATAAACAAAACATAGATCTAGATGCCATCAATCAACTCCTCAGAAAACGAACCGGAAATGACATCACCACAACCCCCAGAAACCACATCCAGGAGAAAGATATAAATAGAAAGCAGGAGACAACAGCTTCGCTTCACTTGGAGTTCGCCACTGATGATGTTACCTAGCCAGGTAACGAAACATCTGGATATCAAAACTACAGCTCAAGGAGCAAACATACACCCCAAATCTCAACCTGAGTTACAAGCCTTCACAAACCTTGAGAAAAAAAATGGTGCTATTCAAGTTGGCCAGTATTAATGGAGAGACAAATTATTATCTAAATGGCGAGAAAGTTCAAAGTGCTTAGGTGCAGAGGGATCTGGATGTCTGCTTGCATATCACAGAAAACCTGCATACAGGTACTGCAAGTAATGAGAAATGCAAGCATAATTTCAGTGTTTATTTATAAAAGGATAGAGTAGGGAGTGTTGGTGTAGCTATGCAAGGCATTTGTGAGGATTCAACTGGAGTCCAGTTTGGGTGTCCTGCAGAATGAGGTATTTACATTGTAGGCAATTCAGAAGAGCTTCATTAGATTGATTCCATATTTGAAGTGTTTGTCTTATGAAGAGAAATTGAGCAGTTTAGGCTTATACTCTCTAGTTAATAAGAATGAAAGGAAATCTCATTGAGTTCTGTAAAATTCGAAAAGTAATTGAAACTGTAGATGTTGGGTGTATTTTTTTTCATGTGGCGCAATCTACAACAAGAGACTAGAGTGTTAGGATGGAGAGATAGCACGAAAAGGGAATAGATGCCGAGTTGACATCAGCCTCATCGAGCTGTTGGATTCCTCACAGATGCTCATTGTTTTTATTCAACTCTTCAACTGTGTTGCATAGGAATGAGGGAGGATTGGGTATCACACAGGAAGCAGGCACTCAGGATAAATCAGTTAGAGAGAGCGTAACCAGTCGCACCACACAGTGACCAGCGCTGGGTTCTCAACTATTTACATTCTATATTAATGATCAGGAAGATGGAACAGATATACAGATGCTGCGTTTGGTGATGTCGCTCTGATAAGCAAGAGATTAAATTATCAAGAGAGAGTGGAGAGTCTGCGAATAGATTTAGAGAGGCAAATACAATAGATAATAGTTTGTCAGGTGGAATCTAACATGATATAACCTGTCATTTCATTTACAGAAATAAGGGAAGGCAGTATGTTACTGAAATGGAGAGGGATTACAGGACCTAGTAATACTGTGTACTGGGAGGTTCACTCAGACCCGTTCAGAAATGGGAGGTTTTGCTCCATCCCTGTTTGTCAGCTACCAGACACTCCAAGAGACCCCATTGCTCTCCGTACACATGGAATACTTTGATGTGGTTGATTGATGGTGGGGATGGTGTTTTGAAACCTACATCAAGAGGATGTCCTTTATCCAAGATATATTCATTTCTTTCCACGTGGAGACCCGATGACGATGGGAAATGGCTGACTGCTTCTTAATGAAGAGGCCATGACAGTGGGTATTCACCAACATGTTATACTGTGCATGCGTTACATTAACAGAGAGAGAAATCCTCTCCCCATTAACATGGGTACTCTGCAGATGCACTGTGCACCATCGGAAATCCCACTATACTGGATATACACGGAAGCTCCCTGCTGTGGGAGAAACAATGTGTTTACCTCACCCACCATGTATATCCTCCATCACCGAATGGTGACATTGATGTTGAGATATTGGGAAATGACGGATGTGTCACCTTGTCCAGCCTGGAATGTTCTGGATCATAGAAGCTGTATGAGAAACAGTAACCCTAACATCCACTTCCAGCACCAATCTCCCCCGGTGTGAAGCTGGAGGTCGTGTTGAAGGAGGTGGAGGTGATACCATTCTATGACCAGCGCCTTGTTCAATCAGTGTCCCCTCACACGCTGCTCCTGGGTTAAGTGAAGCTTGGAAAGCTGTACCTCGAAAACCCGATGTGGATACCGCAGATCCCTTTCCCCACACACACTCACTGCGTGGTTTCAGAGTTCCCCTCTCTGCAGCCTCTGCTCCATTCGTTGTTCATGTAACAGACGCAGATGCTGCATCCAGAGTTGGGTCACCAAATCCTCAGGTCTCCCTGCATGTCTGAGGCAGCTCACAGCACATCCTCCAGCAAACCATCCGCAGCCCCTCCACTTAATTTTCAATTACAGGATTCATCACAAATCCCTTGGCTACAAGTGTTGTGGACCAGTCCAGATCTCCCCAAAATATTTTAAGAAAGCCACTTAGACCCAAACCTTTCTTTATTTTGAATATAGATGGGAAATATGTGCGTTCCAGATATGTTGTGACTGGTCAAACCATTCAACATTAAGCAAAATATAATCTATTCAAATGCTTTAGTTAAAATAAAATCAAAGAAAAGAATATTTTGGGAGAGCTTATATGTTGGAACACTTAAACAAACAATAGATATCGTACCTTCTTGGTTTACACTGCTTTGCTTTGTATATTCAAACGCAGATCCTTACAGCAGTTTGCCAATCCCGGAGGTTAAAACATCAACAGAGATCTCAGAGAGAAAAGCAGCTGGGGATCATTTATTGAAACTTCGAACCATTCTGGGATCTCCAACAGCTTCTGAATGCTGCAGCTAAAAACAAAACGAGAAACCCTGGTCTGGGAGAGCTGGCCACTGCCCTTCCATTGTTATCACCGTTTTAATGAAACCTAAAATCTCAATTATTTACTTAAACTGTTTTCAGACAGCAGTTCTGCACCTCTGCCTTTAAAACCTCTCTTCAAAAAAAAACACAAGAGAAAATAAACGTTTTATAATAATAGTATCTTCACAACTCATTCTTTAATAAAATAATCCATCAATACACAAATGTGGATTCATTTTAGACCTCCTAATCTTCCTCTATTAGTAGACGGAAATGCATATATATTACATTGACTCTGAGCATTCAAATGTTCACCACTATTTCGATTTCAGTCATTTTACTCCTGCCACAGAATGCCTTTGTCTTTCTTCATCCAAGTCTCCACAAGGTGTCAAAATTTAGGTTTTCTCGCCCTGTCACCTGGGTAGTTTCAAATTGAATGGTAGCAATAATAAGCTCAATCGAAACAGACTGGTATTTTTCTCCCTAAACTGCTCCAAAAACTTTCAGGGGTCACGATCAGTGAAAAAGATTTGTCTCATGTATGTTATTGGCAATGTAAATCTGAAATGTTGTAACGCCAACACCAAGCTAAAGGCCTCCTTCCCCATTGTGGAATAAATCTGTTGATGTTTCCACTGGACTCTCCAACCACACGTTACATAATGGAGCACTTCTCATATTTTCAATAGTCCTTCTGAATGACATAGCTCTCCATGTCTCAGCATAAAAGACTTACATGTTTCCGTCCCTCTTAATGCTCTAACCTCTTTACCTGCTACTACTGGCCTATGCCCAGTAAACCTTACTCTCACAGGCAAATGTTTTAAGAAGATCTCACACATTCTTCAATCTCTCACAGAAACCAAATTTTGATTTCCGAACTCAATCAGCATCATCAGCCATTTTAGCTTCTCACCTTGCCATTTTAACTCTCAGCTCTTCCACACGAGTTCTCACGACTGCAGGAAGTGAATTGTTGAACTTCTCCAAAATAAGAATCTCTCTAAGAGTGTCTTGGGTTTGTTCTGTTTTTAATACCTTTACCCACTTTTCAAAATTACTTTGTTTGATCCTTTCAAACTCAATGCGCATTTAACCAGGGACCCTTTTTTTAGATTCTGTAATGCTGTCTGTCAGCTTCTGGCACAAGTTTATATGCACTTTCAGTTGGCTTTCTTCACCTCCTCATACTGGCCAGATACCTCATCCGATAGGGATGCAAATACCTATCAGCTTTGATTGGATCAACTAAATCCGCATGGCCACTGGTGTCTGCATTTGCTTAGCCACTTCTCAAACGAAATTCAAAAGGCTTCCCCATCTTTCTCATCAAATTTAGAGAATGCCTGGATGCATTTAAACAGATCCCCATTAGGCCATTTTTTACAATAGGGTTGCTCAACCTCACTATCCTCCTCATCCAGCCGACCGTCTATCTTCATCTCCGCCCTTCTGTCAACTTTCCTCTCTAATTGCTAACTTTTTAAGTTGAAACTCTCTGCTTTTCTTCTGTCCTTTTCTCTCGTTTTCTTCATTTCCCTTTCTTTTATTTCTAAAGTCTGAGTGAAGATTTGTAGCTCGGGTGTCCGTTGTTGTGGTTCTGTTCGCCGAGCTGGAGGTTTTGGTGCAAACGTGTCGTCCCCTGGCTAGGGGACATCATCAGTGCCGTTGGAGCCTCTGTGAAGCGCTGCTTTGATGTTTCTTCCGGTATTTATAGTGGATTGTTCTTGCCGCTTCCGGGTGACAGTTTCAGCTGCAGTGATTTGTATGTGGGGTCCAGGTCGATGTGTCTGTTGATGGATGTTCTTGCCGCTTCCGGGTGTCTGTTTCAGCTGTAGTGGTTTGTATATGGGGTCCAGGTCAATGTGTCTGTTGATGGAGTTTGTGGATGAATGCCATGCCTCTAGGAATTCCAATGCTGTTCTCTGTCTGGCTTGTCCTATGATAGTGGTGTTTTCCCAGTCAAATTCATGTTCCTGGTTGTCTGAGTGTATGGCTACTAGGGATAGCTGGTCGTGTCGTTTTGTGGCTAGCTGATGTTCATGGATGCGGATTGTTAGCTATCTTCCTGTTTGCCCAATTTAGTGTTTTGTGCAGTCCTTGCATGGTGTTTTGTAGTTTGGCCCGTGCTGGGTATTGGGTCCTTTGTTCTAGTGAGTTGTTGTCTGAGCGTGGATGTTGGCTTGTGTGCTGTTATGAGTCCTAAGGATCGCAGTAATCTGGCTGTCAGTTCTGAGACCCTCCTGACGTATGGTAGTGTGGCTAGTCCTTTTGGTTGTGGCATGTCCTCGTTCCGTGGTCTATCTCTTAGGCTAATAATACTGTGGCCCGTTTTAGACGTCCACGACAGGGAATTGCCATCCTTGCTTGCAATCTGTCTCGCCCTGTCAGAGTTTTATATATTTCACTTTGATCACCACTCATTTTCCTAAACGGCATGGAATACAAGCCCAGTCGCCCCAAACTCTGCTCCCACAACAAGCCTGTCATCCCAGAGATCAGTCTGGCCATCCTTCACTGCTCTCCCTCAATGTCAGGTTTGTCCTTTATTGGGTAAGGTGATCAAACCTGCACACAATACTGTACAATGTTCGAGATGGGGTCTTACTGTACAGCTGCAGTAAGATATTCTTACTCCGATACTCAATTCTCCTGAAATGAAGGTGAAAACACCATTTATCTTCCTACCTGCTTTCAGTTCCTGAAATATTGCTTTCAGTGACTGGTGTACAGGGAGATCCAGATTCATTTCAATGTCACAGTTCCCCACTTGCTGGGTCTATATACACTGGACAGCGTGCCAATGCCATTCCCAGTATTGACTTTCGGCTTCAGAACTCATTGCCATATATGTACCGAGACGGATGCGCAGAAATAAACAAAAATGCAGCTAAAGTTCCTTTATAGAGCAACATTTTTAAACCCCGCCCTTTCCAAATGGGAGCCTGCCGTTTTATTGTTCCCATCAATGTGCACAGCATCTCATCTCTACCGATGGTCTCCATCTGCCACGTATTTTCCCAGTAATTTCACTTGTCTCAGTCACTTTAGAGCTTTTTTACATCTCCCTCACCCACCCACGTTCAGTGCTGTCAGCAGAGTTGGGAATATTGCATTTGAGCCCCTCAACCAAAGATATGATATGTATTGGGAATAACTGGGGCCCAAGCCACGATCCTTTCTATATCCTACTAGCTTTCCATTTTTCAAAAAAAAATATATTGTTTCATTCTTTCTCAGTGGTTAGCGCTGCTGCCTCACAGCACCAGGGCCTCGGCTTTTGTTCTGGTGTTGGGTGACTGGCTGCGTAGAGTTCACATTCTCGCCATGTCTGTGTGGGTTTCCTCCCACAGTCCAAAGATGTGCAGGTTTAATGAATTAACCATTGATAAATCACCAATAGTGCTCAGGGATGTGTAGGTTTGGGCGTTCGTCAGGGTAAATACAGGCTGGTAGGGAAATTGGTCTGGGTGGGTTACTCTTCAGAGGGTCGAAGTGGACTTGCTGGTCCCCAGGGCTTGTATCCACACTGTAGGCATTCTACGAATTCTAAATCACTCAAGCAAGGTCCACCCCTTGCTGCCCACAGTTTAAACCTTGAATCTATTATCCCAGGATGACAACCCGTTATACGAATTATAGGGGTAAGAAACATGGTTTTGGCTGTATTGCCCTCATCTGATGCATTGTCATTCATGCTTTAACAGTATTGATAATTATTGGGTTATGACAATACTTCTTAAATGTTGTCACTTTAGCTCAGAAAAACAGACTAATCAGGGTTCACCTTGCCTGAGAGAGTTCAATATCTCACAGTATTAACGCCGAGTCCTCAGCGTCCCAGGCAATAACATGGGATAAAAAAATATCTTAATTGATAGCTTTTATCTGGGCGATCTACTCCCCACAATCTGTGGGGTAGTTGCAATCTGGTTAGCTTGATAAAAAGTCGCTTATGGTGCCAAATAAAACAGATAAACCAGCCATAAAGTCTCTTAAACATCTGTCTGGGAAACATCAAAGGAAGCATTCACAAGGGGTATAGCAAATAAGGAAGGACATTCATTTTAAGAACAGCTTTCCGACCTAGCTAGGATATATTGGATTTGCCTCCCATCTTTGAAGGTCTTGTTTAATTTTGTTAAACAAATCGACATAGTTCACGTTAAATAAATGATCAAAGACGGATTAAATGAATACACCGAAATCGGGTCCTTTCCCACCCTGCACCACCCCACGTGACCATTCAAAAGGAAACCAGGATTTGCCCTCAACATCAGGTATTTCCCCAATATCTCCCATAGGCACGGCCTCCAACTTTGTAAAATTAATCTTAAAGCCCGAAAAAGTGACAAGCGAATTAATGCATTGCATCACGTGAGCTACCGAAATTGTGGGATTTGACAAAAACATAAGACCATCTGCATACAACATAATCTTATGTTACTTCTATCCCACTTCTGGGGCAGGTATGTTGGGATAATATTCCTAATTGCGCAGGATGCCACCGAATCTAGGATTGTTGCAGGGATGGGGAAGAGATCAACCCTCGAGTGCAATTTCTGTGGGTTAAAGAAGAAAATAAAATCCCTACTTGTGAGGCAGATTTGCCTCCAGACATCCACCAGCCCTAGTTCTGCACACAAATCCATTAATTGCTTACATTATAACGAGGATGTTGGGGGACCTTTGGATATTCTGTCCACAGTAGGGCCATAAGACAGTCGAAATTTCCTTCTACAATAATGTGCCACGATGCAAGATAACTTAATTTGGGAAAGGCATCTTCCAGGAGCTTGAGAGGGTGCACCGGGTGGCAATAAACAATCAAAATAATGTATTAATTCCCATAATTCAAGGCTTTGAGGATTACGATCCTACCATGGGTGTTTAATATAATCTAGTAATTTAAATGGAATATTCTTCCTATCCATTATGATTTTCCCCCACTCTTAGTATTAAAACATGAGAAATAAACCCGATCAAACCCTCCCTGCTGTAACGTCAAACGTTCCTTGTAATCAAGGTGCATCTCCTGCAACAGGACAACATTCACTCTCTCTTTTGTAAGACGATAAAGTACATTTTTCCTCTTGAATGGCAGATGGCTCCTCTTAATGTTCCAGGTACACCGTTTAAGCACATCATTATCCATAACATACTGGAGCAACATTTGAACTAGAGAGAATTTCATATCGAATTACACATCGCTATGCATTGATGACAAAAGACTCATCGAGCTTAAATCTGTACAAACTAAAACTACTGCAACTAACAAGCTCTCAAAACTTTCCAAAGCTAAAAACATTTTAAAAAATGAAACAAAATCCAAAGTACCAATGACACTTGATAGAGTTTTCTCAACTGCACCCCCCCCCACCCCCACCCCCCCCACCACCCCACCCAATGGGAACGCTTACATATCACAAAACTTTATCTTCTGCCCGCTTCCAATATGACATCCAGGGCAATTAATAACAATTATTAGGTGGGACACTTAGTCATCACAACTACATTTGTAACTCGCTCCAGCTTGAGCCACACCCCAGACACAAGAAAAGAAAGAGGAAAGAGAAAAAGTGTAGTAATAGTATGAAGAAGTTAAAAGTGAGTATTCTACCAATCCCCGACTATAATTTAACACTGGTTAATACTAGAAAAATCCAACAAAATTTCTTTAAGAGAGAAACATGATTATCTCAACATCCAGCTGACCTTAAAATGTCCACAAAGTTTTTGCTTTCTCTGGAGAGTCAGACAAGTTCATTGATCCATTCAAAGCAATACGAAGCACCGTTGGGAACCGTAAGGAATACTGAATCCTGAGTTCCATTACTCTTCTCTTGACGTCATCACAACATTTTCTTTTCTGAATCACCGCCACTGAAAAGTCCTGAAAAACCATAATCCTGGAGCTCTCATGAATTAAAGCCATCCGAATATACATTGAGCTTCCATCAGTCTTCCATCAGTTTTGAATTATATTCCTGGATGTTCTGGAGCCGTGTCATTTGTTACTACTGTCTACATTTTCCACAGATCGTACATTCGGGCCAATCCCCGATAATCCTCGACTCCATTGTTATTTATGAACCTTCTGTCTGTGCCTCAAAAAATATTCAATATCTTCGCCTTTAATGATTTGTGGGGAAGAGAGTTACAAAGACCCACAACACTGAGAAAACAAAAACAAAACACAAGCTCTGAGTGTGAGATTATTTTTTCTTTGTCTCCTTATCTGAGGAAGGACATAATTATATTGGAAGTAGTTCGGAGATGTTTCACTTCACGTATTCCAGGAATGAGTACCTGATATTACGAAGGCTTTAACAGGTCACTGTTGGAAACACAGGTGATCTTATTGAAACATACAAGACCGAGAGGAGAGTGGATCAAATAGATACCTACTGGGTATAGTCCAAATTTGTTGTCATTTTTAAAGACTATCTTCAGTGTGGAAGCAGCATATCCCATCCGTTAAGTCCACACTGACCCTCCAAACAGCATTCCCCCCAGACCTGCCTGCCCTTCACTATCCATGTAACCCTTCATTTCCCATGACTAACCTACCCGTCCCTGGGCACTATGGGAAATTTAGCATGGCCAATCCACTGTATATCTTTGGACTGTGGGGGGAAATTGGAGCATTGTGAGGAAACCCCACACTGAGCGTCGCCCGAGTTTGGAATTGAACCCAGCTCCATGGTGATGGGATGTAACAGTGCTAATCACAGATCCACCATGCACACGCGTTAGTTCTATTAGTTAATTGTGGCTGACAAAATAAATCTACCTGACTTGTTCCTGCCACTGAACCTGACCCAGTCTGAGACCTTTATCATTGGCCATATCACCAACCTGGTTACATTTAAAATTTGTTGGGAGCAGTGGAGGAGTGGGACTAGAAAAAGAAACAGTGACTCCCTCTAATCTCAGTCAGAGCAGGAATTAGGAGAAATTCACCAAGTCGGATTTCATTCAAGCGGGAATTCTCTTTCCCAGAAGTTTGGGATGGCTGAATCTTTATATTATATGAGCTTGGTTTCACCTGATTGCCACAGACAGGTGAATCAGGGATAATGGCGCATGGAGAGAGAAGTGTAGTTGGGACCACAATGAGATGAACTTATTTACTGGTAGAGTAGTGTCAAGGGCCGAATGGCCCACTCATATCCCTCAGCCCTGTGTTCTGATGTTCCATTCAGCCCTTCGGACCTGATACGGAGGGAAATATCGAGGCCACTCCGATGGTGAGGTGTAGTTATGGAAATGTACTTGGAAAATCCAGGCTGGGTCAGGAACCGACCCCCACACCCAATCCCTCTTTCCAGGCTTCCCCTCTCTGTAACTTCTGCTCCAGATGTTGGTCATGTTACAGACCCAGATTCGCTGGGAATACAGCCCCATACCCCACCCGGGGTGAACTCAAACAGATCATCTGCTCTCCCTGAGTGCAACATTGTATAACACAGCTTCCAGGAAAAGACCCATTTACTTTCCAAAAGCATAACATGTGAAATTAATAAATAGGAACAAGAGTAGGCCATTCGGCCCATCAAGCTAACCCTGTCATTTAATAACAACATGGCTGATCTACTCCAGGGCTCAACTCCACTTTCTTGCCGACTCCTTGCATCCCTCCACACCTCTCTGGGTCAGGGAATTCCAGCCATTCACTACCTTCGGAGAGAAGACATCACTTGGCATCTCAGATTGAAATCGATACTCCTTATTCAGTACTTATATCCTCAAGTGCGACAATCTGCCCAGGAATTGAAACAACTTCTCAATATCTGCCTTCTCAAGCCCTTTCTGTGTCTTGTATATTTCGGCAGTATCACTCCTCATTCATTTAACCCCCAATGAATAATCACCTCACCATTATAGAGGTTCTCAATAACTCAACCTTTTTATCCCAGGAAGCTGCCTAATGTCCCAACCTAGTTACTTGCTGCATCAGCATGCTGACGTTATGTTTCATACACAGGAACCCTCCAATCCCTTTGTACTGCTCCTTGTTTGGGAGTCCTCTCCGTTAAAAAAAAAACAGCCTACCTTTTGATTCTCAGTTTCATCAACAAACTCGGATGTATATTACACACAACTCCTTCTTTCAGGCTGTCAGTATAGATTGTCAATAACTGATGCCATCGGATTCATAGCTGTGGTACTCCAGCAGATAAACATATATCATAAAGATCCATTAATCCTGACTCTCCGATTTCTATGTGTTAACCAATCACCATCGCATGTTAATACATCATCCGTCATCCTACGATCTTCTGGTTTGAGTAAGATCTTTTATTTGCGGAAAATTTTTGGAAAGCCTCTCGTCTACCAGATTCCCCCATATCAAATTCGCTTGTTACATTTTCAGGCATCTCCAGAAAAAGATTGCATGATCTTACAGGGCAAAATATAACTTCCCTTTCACGAAACCACACTGACTCTGTATGAAGCTTTCCTCAATGCCCATGCTGGCCAGGTTTTCCAAACTATACTAGCTCCATCTGCTTTCATTTGGTCCATATGCCTCTAAATGTTTCCCATTCATATGTGTGTCCAAATGAGTTTCAAATGTTGGAGCTGTACATGGATTTACCACTCTTCCTCTGGCAGCTCATTCCATTTCCACACCACCCTCTGTGTAAAAACATTGTCTCTGTGTCCCTTGTAAATGCTCCCCCTTTCAACTTAAGCCTATGCCTTCTATGGTTGAACTCTCCCATCCTGTGGAAAAACCCTTGGATATTCACCTGATCCATACCTCTCATGATTTCATAAACTTCTGGAATGTCAGCCCCACAACCTTCTACACTCCATCTGATACTAACTTCAAGAACATACATTTTAAGTTAAGTACTGCAAATTTGAAACTATATGAAACATGACAGTAAAACAGTACTCAGCCCAAACTTCATACTGTTATTTGTCTTTCTCCATATTAAATACTGATGCAGCATGAAATGCTTACAAGTGACAATAAGAGGTCAAGCACCTGAATTTATTTGTCTAAAGGGGGTGATGATCTCGACAATGAAAAAGTATCTATGGCCAGATCTATATAAGACCATATCTTCAAAATGTCCCCTTCTGGCCTCCCTATGGCCTTGTGTGCTTGTGTCTTGCTTACCTTGCACTCAATAGAGAGAACTCCTTTCCCCCAGTTACACCTTAATTTAAACCCGCTTTACATACTCTTCATTTATCTTTTGTCACACTCTCTTTTCCCTGTCACCCATTCCCCATCTCTGGCACGGGTTTAAAACCACATTTTCTAATCATTTTCAGTACTGAAGAAGTCTCACACTAGACTTGAAACACTAACTCTGTTTCTCTGTCTCTGCAGATGCTGACAGACCTGCTGTGTTTATCCAGAAATGCATAGGGGCACAGAACAAATTTTCAGTTAAACAAATAACGATCGATACTGGACATAGAGTACCAAAAATTGCTGGAGAAACAGGGAGCTTTGTAGAAGGTTCACTGGACCTGCAAGTTTATATCTGTATTCACTCCAGAAAATGCTGCAACAGCTTCAGCAATTTCTTCAGCAATTTCTGTTTTTGAACAATTTACAACGACATATGTTAAAGATGCCCAAACATTCTGTCCAACATGGGATAAGATTTATGAACATCTGGGTAGGAATAACGTGATCAGGGATAGCCAGCATGGTTTTGTGAAGGGCAGGTCGTGCCTCACAAACCTTGTTGAGTTCTTTGAGAAGGTGACTAAGGAAGTGGATGAGGGTAAAGCAGTAGATGTTGTGTATATGGATTTTAGTAAGGCGTTCGATAAGGTTCCCCATGGTAGGCTAATGCTAAAACTTCGGAGGTATGGCATTGAGGATACATTAGAGGTTTGGATTAGGAATTGGCTGGCTGGAAGGAGACAGAGGGTAGTAGTTGATGGATTATGTTCATCTTGGAGCGCAGTTACTAGCGGTGTACCACAAGGATCTGTTTTGGGACCATTGCTTTTTGTTATCTTTATAAATGATCTAGAGGAAGGACTTGAAAGCTGGGTAAGCAAGTTTGCGGATGACACAAAAGTCGGTGGAGTTGTGGATAGTGAGGAAGGAAGTGGTAGGTTACAGCGGGATATAGATAAGTTGCAGAGCTGGGCGGAAATGTGCCAAATGGAATTCAATGTAGCTAAGTGCGAAGTCGTTCACTTTGGTAGGAATAACAAGATGATGGATTACTGGGCTAATGGTAGGCTACTTGGTAGTGTGGATGAGCAGAGGGATCTTGGTGTCTATGTACACAGATCTCTGAAAGTTGCCACCCAGGTAAATAGTGCTGTGAGGAAGGCATATGGTGTACTGGGCTTTATTGGCAGAGGAATTGAGTTCCGGAGTCCTGAGGTCATGTTGCAGTTGTATAAGACTCTGGTGAGGCCTCATCTGGAGTATTGTGTGCAGTTTTGGTCGCCATACTATAGGAAGGATGTGGAAGCTTTAGAACGAGTGCAGAGGAGGTTTACCAGGATGTTGCCTGGAATGGTAGGAAAATCTTATGAGGAAAGGCTGAGGCACTTGGGGCTGTTCTCATTGGAGAAGAGAAGGTTTAGGGGAGATCTGATAGAAGTGTATAAGATGATTAGGGGTTTAGATAGGGTAGATACTAAGAACCTTTTACCGATGATGGAGTCAGGTGTTACTAGGGGACATAGCTTTAAATTAAGGGGTGGTAGGTATAGGACAGATGTTAGGGGTAGATTCTTCACACAGCGGGTTGTGAGTTCATGGAATGCCCTGCCCGTATCAGTGGTGAACTCTCCTTCTTTATGTTCATTTAAGCGGGCATTGGATAGGCATTTGGAAGTTATTGGGCTAGTATAGGTTAGGTAGGACTCGGTCGGCGCAACATCGAGGGCCGAAGGGCCTGTACTGCGCTGTATCCTTCTATGTTCTATGTTCTATGGAGCACCATACTCTGGGAACCGAATGATAACGCATAAGTTCCTTGACTCTGAAACTGCAGAAGGCTGGCATCACTGACACTGCGGAGTTCCGAATCATCGTCAGGGAGAAGAACAGAAGGAAACACATTCACTTCAAATACTGAAGATGGTATTACTGAAAGGAAAAGATTCAGATTAATACCTTAAATTGATTGAGTGAAAGTAACAAATTGGAGGCGTGACAACAAGGAAAGAATTTCAGCAGAATGAGAATATGAAAATGGAAGGGTTGCCGCACCAGAAACCAGAGTAGGTCAGTGAATACAGAGCTGTTGGGGGAATGTGTCTCGGTGTGAACTGGGGGATAGTCAGTGGAATTGAATTGTAGACATTGCAGCTTAAACTGGGTTATCATCTGATGCTGTAGATCACAGCAGCAGCAGAAGCAGAATTGTATTCAATGACAATCTGCAACCTTTCGCTCAAGATAATCTCTCAGTACACTATCACCATCAAGCAGATCTATGGTTCAGTGCCGAGTGTGGGTGAACATGCTAGGGTCAGTACCATGTGTACCTTTACCTGAAGACAACCCATCAAAGCTACCACAATTGACTGGTTGCATTCGAAACAGCAGAACTAACATCTGGTACAGAGGCAGAAATGATCCCACGACTAACAAATCTGATCTAAGCTCTGTCATCCTGCCAAATATAAGCATAAATGTCGATGGACCATTAAACAAGTTACTGGAGGAGAGGACTCCATAAATATCCCCATCCTAAATAATGGAACCGTTCTGTACATCAGTGTAAAAATCAATTATGTGGTGTCTGCACTATCCTCAGCCAGACATGTTGAGTCGATGATCCACCTCACCCTGTCATGATGCCCACAGAATCACAACTAATTCGATTCGTTGCGCGTGACATCAAGAAACAGCTGAACACAGTAGATACGACAAAGGCAATGGGCCCTGACCCCATTCCTGCAATAGGACTGAAGAGTTGTGCTACACAACAAGCCGTGTCCCTGGGGAAGCTGTTTCATTCCAGCTCCAACTCTGACATCTCCCTGGCAAAGTGGAAAATTACTCAGCTATGTCCAGTTCCCTAAGAGGGGAATAAATACAATCAGACCAATTATCACCCCATCAGTCCCATCACGACAGTCAAAATTGGTTGGAGTTCTTTTCTTAACAGAGTTGTCAAGCAGCTCAGTGTGGTTTCCAATAGGTCCCCATGCGGAGAAAGTGCTGTTGTGGAATTGTCATTGGATTATTAATACAGACCAGGCTAATGCTTGAGCAGCTGGTGGCAGCTGGTGGAATAATAAAAACAAGTATTAACATATCGAGCTGTAAAAGCTGGTGTCAGTAACAGTGATCTTGTGTCCAATGTTGATTGGAAACATCTATCTCCTTCCCAATATACTTTCAGGAAGTGAGTCTCCCGTGCTTTCCTGGTCTGGCCTAAAAGTGACTCAAGACACACAGACATGTGATAAACTCTTCAATGGTCTCTGAAACAGCCAAGCAAGACACTCAATTGTATCAACTGGTCTGAGCTCTTAAAGGATATACCTGATGAGAACAGCCGGCCCCAACCTTGGTGTCAGAAAAGGGTATGGGAAACATAGTCCTGTTGACCCTGCAGAGACCTCCACCCTAACATCTGATGGTTTGTGACAACATTTACAGAGCTTTCCCACAGACTGCACAGTAACATAGGGAAATGAGTACTTCACACAACACATTGAGCTTTCCCTGTGCTAGTTAATGGCTAAACATCTCCTTCATGCAGTTTTACCCATACAATATTCGTATGCCTTAATATGGTTAAACATTGTGAAATATAAAATGAGAACTGCTGGAGTCCCTTCAGCACAACAATTTTGCTCCTCCATTCAATATACAGGCAGTTCTCAGATAACGCGTGTTGATTAAATATAATTTGGCCGCAATGTGATTCATGAACCTTTATCCATGAAGTGAACTCTCATTCACTGTGACGCGATTCCTTGCCAGGAACCAGCTGAACAGCAAAACCCAGCCTCAGGATCCTCTGTCTGCAAAATGTACAATCAATGTGTTCAGCTAAAACAGGAATACAATCCGCTTTGGAAGCCTTGAAACTGAGCCTGAAACCGGGAATTGTAGTCTACATTTAGAAAGAACTTTATTTCAAACAGTGGGAGAATCTTGAGGAGAACTGAAATTTCCCCATCGGCATCACGTGGTCAGTCAACCACATGCGCTTTCTGGAGAAGAGTGTGGTGAAAGGTACACTGCTGTAGTCAGTGACTGTAGTTTGAAAGTGTTACATTTAGAGGACAGTTTCATGACAATAAGTGATTTAAAGATGTATTTTAGACTGTGCTAGTGTGTGTTAGACTAAAATTAATTTTTGCCTTTACTGATATTTTGGGGGGTTCGTCCCTTGCCCTCTTTTTCTCATAGACCCCATTATTAATATTGCGCGATTTTCTACAAAACGGTGTTGCAAAGGAACACAGCTGCTGCGCCATTGGAGAAAAACCTGGACTGATAGCTGATCTATCTTCACACGATACTCCTGCTCTCTCCCTACCCCTCAAATTTCCAGAAATCCTTATTTATATTCAGCGCCTTGATTTCCACAGCCTGATCTGGGAAAGAGTACCCCTGGTTCGCCAGTCTCTGAGTGCAGACATTTATTCTCATCTCAATGCAAAGTGGCCTGTCTGTACCTAACACTGTGGTCCTTTGTTTTAGACGTCCACGCCAGGGAATTACCATCTCTGCTTCCAATCTGTCTTGCCCTGTCAGAGTTTTATATATTTCACTGTGATCACCACTCATTTTCCTAAACGGCATAGAATACAAGCCCAGTCGCCCCAAACTCCGCTCCAACAACAAACCTGTCATCCCAGAGATCAGTCTGGTCATCCTTCACAGCTCTCCCTCAATGTCATGTTTGTCCTTTATTGGGTAAGGAAACCAAAGCTGCGCACAATACAGTACAATGTTCGAGATGCGGTCTCACTAAAGCCCTGTACAGCTGCACTTACTCTTACTCCTGTACTCAATGCCCCTAAAATGAAGGTGAATACACCATTTATCTTCCTACCTGCTTTCTGCTCCTGCAATATTGCATTCAGTGACTGGTGTACAGGGAGATCCAGATTCACTTCAATGTCACAGTTCCCCACTTGCTGGGTCTATATACACTGGTCAGCGTGCCAATGCCATTCCCAGTATTGACTTCTGGTTTTGGAACTCATTGCCCTACATGTACCGAAAGGGCTGCACAGAAATAAACAAAAATGCAGCTTAAGTTCCTTCATAGAGCAACATTTTTCAACCACGCCCTTTTTCAAATGAGAGGCTGCGATTTTATTATTCCAATCAATGTGCACAACATCTCATCTCTCCCATTGGTCTCCACCTGCCACGTATTTTCCCAGTAATTTCACTTGTCTCGGTCACTTTGGAGCTTTTTTACATCCCCCTCACCCACTCACATGCTGTCATCGTTCAGTGCTGTCAGCAGAGTTGGGGATATTGCATTTGAGCCCCTCAACCAAATATATGGTGTGTTTTGGGAATAGCTGGGGCCAAAGCCACGATCCTTGCTATATCCTACTAGTCTTCCATTTATAAAAAATATTGTTTTATTCCTACTCAGTGTTTCCAGCCAGCTCTCCCATTCTAAAACCATGACCATATATTAGCCTCAATCCCACAGGATTCGAATTCGCACAATAGGCTTGGGGCTTTATCAAAACACTTTCTGAAATTCGACTCGTATTGCATTGAAAGCTTCTCCATAATTTTGCTAAAAGCCACTTTCTCAAATATGACTCCCATTTCCTAAATCTCTGTTGACATTGTCGATGCCCATTAATGTCAGTCCAATACTTTCTTTAGACCGGTTAGTTGCTAATTTCATTATATTCCCTTTTTCTCGCCAGACTAAAGATCCCTAGTATTGCTAAGAAGTTTTCTTTTTTGTTTTGTTTTCCTCTGTGGTGGCAGACCTGAAGCATTTTGTCCATAGTTCTGCTATTTCCCGGTCCTCAATTATCTGGTATCAAACAGTAAGAAAACTGCACATTTCTTTCTCTTCATTTTGCCATTGACATATTTTCAGAAAATATTACAAGTTCTGTCTTAAAAACTTTGTTAAGAGATTCTTCAGAAACCTATCAATTCCTATTTTAAGGTACTCAGTGATTGACCTTCTACAGCCATACAATCACAGCAGCAAAGATGCTTTATCATCAGAAATACAGCACGGTCTAAATGAGGCCCATTTGCCAACACAATACCCATAACCACACTCGCATCAGATGACTGCCTACAATGGGAAGGTTTGCTCAATCTGCGTGTGTGTGTGTGTTCATCAGAGACTGAGGGAGAGAGTGTGCACGTGCCCGATTGGCGTGGTTGAATGTGAAACATTGTTTGAGAAGGAACGCACATGGAGGAAACTATTTTAAATACGAACCACTGACAGGCTTTTATTTAATCGACAGAGAGAGAATGAGAGAATTTTCATGGACAGAAGAGATAAAGTGTTTGAAAATGCTAAAATAAAAGCATTGCCATAAAAATAGCAATATATATCCGGGTGCACATGAATGACAGTTGGATGGGAGGTTGGTGTGTGTTCGAATCAGATTTGCTTCAACAGGTTTGAAGTCGGGAGCGTCAGCAGCAGATTATTAACTTCATTAAGGCTGTATTTTATAACTCAAAGTTCAAACAGGCGATGAAATAAGCCAATGAGATACATTGTGGAGTGGTGAGTATTTCAAGTTAGAAATGGACAGGGCATGGTGTCAGGAATCAGCTCATGGTCAAATGGATCTCCCACAGTTTTGACTCGCCTGCTTCAGCCGCAGACATTAGTCAGGGATGGGTTGGAAACACTGGAATGAAGTGGAGTTTGTAACCAGAAGAGTAGGCAGTGACCTACATGCTCTTAATATTTAAATAACAAAGACAAAGATACAGTGTCTTGCGGTTATCTGCTGAAACTGAGTAGGTCAACACAGAGACCCATGAGTAACATTGCCAGAGCAGAGGGAGGCAGTAATTGAACACCTTCATTGATATAGTTAGTAGTGGTCTGTAGAGTGAATATCTGGATTCAGAGTTTCAACAGGAACAATAATAGCGGATAGAAGTGTAGACTATATGAAAGAACAGTAACACAGTCATAACTAGTTTATAGAAAAAAATGAACAGTGACACTTACTAGGAACACCAATGACAGCCAGGAAGGGATAATAAAAATATTGAATAATGAGAAGAGCGTAATAGATCTTCGAGGATAATGGCCACCAATAATATGTAGAAAGACACCAAACATAATAGGATAAACTCCTGTCTATTGTTGGAATATTCCAGTCTAATTTTCTCAGATTATGATCCATTGTTGGCACATTCCGGTGTAATGTTCTCAGATTATGATCCATTGTTGGAACATTCCAGTGTAATGTTCTCAGATTCTGATCTCTCCTCCCCCTCTCTCTGGATCTGCTGATCCCTGTCAGTGCTGTCGGTGATGGTCCCGCTTATGTTATGGAATAACACATTGAACGGCGCCCAATTATATTTAAAAGATGGAAACTCTCCACTGGGATAATTAGTATCCATCGAGACTGGCATTAATCACAGTCAATGAACAAATAGGATCAGTTATCCTGTTCCATACATCACTTTTCATATCACGATAAAAGGGAACATTTACTGGTTTTGGATAGAATGGATGAGGGTTGCTGAGAGATGGACCATAAATCTTACAATTTTTATTGATTTTTCCTTGCGTACGAGATTATTAACAGAACACTGCATGGGTCTATATGTGTTCCACTCTGTTTATGAAAGAAAACAGTTATAAAATAACAGATGGGCTACATTAAAAAAAACGTCGGATGGGTAAGTTTCTAGATGCCTGAACGTACAGTATGATACTTACTGACCAGCGTGAGGCTATGCCACGTTTTAATGCCCTGTTTTCAAATCCTTTCATAACTTGAGACAGAGCACTGAGACTGCTGCTCAGCAACAGGCCGAAGCAATTCTGTCCCTATGGACCTCTTACAGAGAGATAAGAGAAGGCCATTCAGCCAAGATTAGCCTGTTGCTACTTGAAAAGGTGGAACTCTGGAATATTAGCACACTTTGCCAAAAAATCATTCAAAATAAAAGGATTTGTCGCTGCAGCTGTATGAGGTGTCACTGAGAGGGCACCTGGAGTTCATTGTTTCTGTAACTGAGAAGGGATGGATCTCCATCAGATACAGTTTATTGGTTTCTCGTAATCCAGGGGTTGATGTGTCATTTCATGTCTTGTGGCTATTATACAGGGACAGGAGGATCCCATGCAGTCTCTCGAGCCTGTTACAGAGGAGCAGGAAGTGTTTATTTAACATTTCAAGTCTGTTACGCATAAATATTACGTTTAAACTAGTTATGGAATAGGAAAGACCTGATGTAAACAATAAGGTTCTAACTTTGAACAAGGATAATTTTGGAAGTGTTAGTTGAGCCCTGTGAAAGGCTAATAGGAATACTCGATTTGCAGGTAAAGTGATGGTTGGTAAATGCAAGGCCATCAAAACTTGGTTTCAGAGAGTCCAGAGCCAACGTGTTCCCATTAGTGAGATGGGCAAGGCTGGTGAGTGCAGAGAGTGCTGGATGGGTAGACATATTGATGCGCTGATCAAGGTAAGAAAGGAGGCATATGTCAGGTAAACAGAACTGAAATCAAGTGGATGCCCAGAGGATAAGGGCAGTAAGTGTATAGTCAATGGGGAAATCGGGCTAGAAAAATGTGAATACGAGTTGGCTTTAGAAATAAGGTTAACGAGGTATTGAAGAAATTCTACAAATCCTTTCATGGCAAAAGATTAACTAGGGAGGAATAGGCTACCTTAAAGATCAGTAAGGCTACCTATGTGTGGAACCACAAGAGATGGGAGGGATATGAAACGAGTATTTCTCCCGAGTATTTAATGTGGAGGGAGTTACAAGAGCGAGAGAATGAGGAAATGTTTGGTGATATCTTGAAAAGCTTCTATATTACAAGGATGTGTTGGACATTTTAAAACACATAAAGGTGAACAAATCCTTGGGACCTGATCAGTTGTATCTCAGACATTTGTGGGAAGCTGGGAAAGAGGTTTCTCAGCATTTTGCTGATATATTTATAGAACATAGAACATAGAACATAGAAGGATACAGCGCAGTACAGGCCCTTCGGCCCTCGATGTTGCGCCGACCGAGTCCTACCTAACCTATACTAGCCCAATAACTTCCAAATGCCTATCCAATGCCCGCTTAAATGAACATAAAGAAGGAGAGTTCACCACTGATACGGGCAGGGCATTCCATGAACTCACAACCCGCTGTGTGAAGAATCTACCCCTAACATCTGTCCTATACCTACCACCCCTTAATTTAAAGCTATGTCCCCTAGTAACACCTGACTCCATTAGCGGTAAAAGGTTCTTAGTATCTACCCTATCTAAACCCCTAATCATCTTATACACTTCTATCAGATCTCCCCTAAACCTTCTCTTCTCCAATGAGAACAGCCCCAAGTGCCTCAGCCTTTCCTCATACGATCTTCCTACCATTCCAGGCAACATCCTGGTAAACCTCCTCTGCACTCGTTCTAAAGCTTCCACATCCTTCCTATAGTATGGCGACCAAAACTGCACACAATACTCCAGATGAGGCCTCACCAGAGTCTTATACAACTGCAACATGACCTCAGGACTCCGGAACTCAATTCCTCTGCCAATAAAGCCCAGTACACCATATGCCTTCCTCACAGCACTATTTACCTGGGTGGCAACTTTCAGAGATCTGTGTACATAGACACCAAGATCCCTCTGCTCATCCACACTACCAAGTAGCCTACCATTAGCCCAGTAATCCATCATCTTGTTATTCCTACCAAAGTGAACGACTTCGCACTTAGCTACATTGAATTCCATTTGCCACATTTCCGCCCAGCTCTGCAACTTATCTATATCCCGCTGTAACCTACCACTTCCTTCCTCACTATCCACAACTCCACCGACTTTTGTGTCATCCGCAAACTTGCTTACCCAGTTTCAAGTCCTTCCTCTCGATCATTTATAAAGATAACAAAAAGCAATGGTCCCAAAACAGATCCTTGTGGTACACCGCTAGTAACTGCGCTCCAAGATGAACATAATCCATCAACTACTACCCTCTGTCTCCTTCCAGCCAGCCAATTCCTAATCCAAACCTCTAATGTATCCTCAATGCCATACCTCCGAAGTTTTAGCATTAGCCTACCATGGGGAACCTTATCGAACGCCTTACTAAAATCCATATACACAACATCTACTGCTTTACCCTCATCCACTTCCTTAGTCACCTTCTCAAAGAACTCAATAAGGTTTGTGAGGCACGACCTGCCCTTCACAAAACCATGCTGGCTATCCCTGATCACGTTATTCCTACCCAGATGTTCATAAATCTTATCCCTTACCATTCTCTCTAAGACTTTGCCCACCACTGAAGTCAGACTCACTGGCCTATAGTTACTAGGGCTATCCCTACTCCCTTTCTTGAACAATGGGACCACATTCGCTATCCTCCAGTCCTCTGGTACTATTCCCGTTGACAATGACGACATAAAAATCCAGGCCAATGGCTCTGCTATCTCCTCCCTAGCTTCCCATAGGATCCTGGGGTAAATGCCATCAGGCCCAGGAGACTTATCTATATTCATCCTTTCCAATATTCCCAAAACCTCTTCCCTGCATATTTCCAGGGCATCCATTCTAATTATTTGTGATTCCATATTCACATCAGCAACAGTGTCCTGTTCCTGAGTGAATACTGATGAAAAGTACTGATTTAATGTCTCTCCAATCTCCTCCGCCTCCACACACAACTTCCCACTACTATCCTTGACTGGACCGATACCTACCCTAGTCATCCTTTTATTCTTGACATACCTATAGAAAGCCTTTGGGTTTTCCCTAATCCTACCAGCTAAAGACTTTTCATGTCCCCTTCTCGCTTTTCTTAGCTCCCTCTTTAGCTCCTTCCTGGCTACCTTATAACTCTCAATCGCCCCTACTGAACCTTCACGCCTCATCTTTACATATGCCGCCTTCTTCCCTTTCACAAGGGACTCCAATTCCTTACTAAACCACGGCTGCCTCACAAGGCCCTTTACACCATGCCTGACTGGTACATACCTATCGAGGACACGCAGTAGCTGCTCCTTGAACAATCCCCACATCTCATTAGTGTTCTTCTCTTGAAGCCTGTTTTTCCAATCCACACAACCTAAGTCATGCCTCACTGCATCATAATTTCCCTGCCCCCAGCTATAGCTCTTGCCCTGCGGCGCACGATTATCCCTCTCCATCACTAAAGTAAAAGTCACCGAGTTGTGGTCACTGTCCCCGAAGTGCTCACCTACCTCCAAGTCTAACACCTGGCCTGGTTCATTACCTAGAACCAAATCCAATATAGCCTCCCCTCTTGTTGGCCTGTCGACATATTGTGTCAGGAAACCCTCCTGCACACATCGTACAAACACCGACCCATCTAATGAACTCGAGCTATAGCTCTCCCAGTCAATATCTGGGAAGTTAAAGTCCCCCATAACAACCACCCTGCTACCTTCACTCTTTTCCTGAATCATCCTCGCAATATTATCCTCTACTTCTCTAGGACTATTAGGAGGCCTGTAGAAAACACCTAACAGGGTGACCTCACCTTTCCTATTTCTAACCTCAGCCCAAACTACCTCAGATGGCAAGTCCTCTTCCATCGTCCATTCCACTGCTGTGATACTGTCTTTGACAAGTAATGCCACGCCTCCCCCTTTTTTACCCCCATGTCTGATCCTACTAAAACATTTGAACCCTGGAACGTGCAACAGCCATTCTTGTCCCTGTTCTACCCACGTCTCTGTAATGGCCACAACATCGAAGTCCCAGGTACCAACCCACGCTGCAAGTTCACCTACCTTATTCCTTATACTTCTGGCATTGAAGTATACACACTTCAATCCTCCTTTCTGGTTACAGGCACCCTCCTTAGACATCGCTGCATTATTCCTAACCTCCCTACACTCAAGGTCCTGTACCCTAAAGCTACAGTCCTGGTTCCCATGCCCCCGCGAGTTAGTTTAAACCCTCCCAAAGAGCACTAGCAAACCTCCCCCCAAGGACACTGGTGCCCCTCAGGTTCAGGTGTAGCCCATCCTTTTTATAGAGGTCCCACCTTCCACAGAAAGGACCCCAGTTGTCCAGAAACCGGAATCCCTCCCTCCTGCACCATCCCTGTAGCCACGCATTTAACTGCTCTCTCTCCCTATTCCTTGACTCTCCATCACGTGGCACGGGTAACAAACCAGAGACTACAACTCTGTTTGTTCTAACTCTGAGCTTCCAACCTAGCTCCCTGTAAGCCTGTCTGACATCCTCACCCTTCTTCCTACCTATATCGTTGGTGCCAACGTGGACCACGATCTGGGGCTGCTCCCCCTCCCCCTTAAGGACCCGGAAAACACGATCAGCGACATCACGTACCCTTGCACCTGGGAGGCAACATACCAAACGTGAGTCCCTGTCGCCCCCACAAAACCGTCTGTCTGTACCCCTCACTATCGAGTCCCCAAGAACTATTGCTCTACCTTTCTCCACCCTACCCTTCTGAGCAACGGGGCCAGGCTCCGTGCCAGAGGCCCGAACCTCGTTGCTTGCCCCTGGTAAGTCATCCCCCCTACAAGTATCCAAAACGGTATACTTGTTCTTGAGGGGAATGACCGCAGGGGGTCCCTGCACTGGCTTCCTCCTCCCACTCCCCCTCACTGTCACCCATCTATCTTGAACTTTCGGAGTAACTACTTGCCTAAATCTCCGATCTATGACCTCCTCTGCCTCCCGAATGATCCGCAGTTCATCCAACTCCAGCTCCAGTTCCCTAACACGGGTTTGGAGGAGCTGGAGATGGGTGCACTTCTTGCAAGTGTACTCAGCAGGGACGCTAATGGCTTCCCTCACCTCATACATGTTGCAAGAGGAACATTGCCCTCTCTGCACTGCCATCCCTCTAAAAGTAAGCTTTCCTTAAAAAAAAACAACAAAAACCAACTAAATCTAAAGAAACAAACAAGGAAAATGCAACACTTACCCGCTAGTCACAATTGGTCTTATTATTAGGTTAGAGGAGGTGGAAGGGTGGGAGGCACTACTCATGGAGTGCCTCGGGTGACTCGCCTACGCCTTTAAATAAGGGGAGAGAAAAACACCTTACCCAGGTAACCTAGCGCACCTTCCGGGTCTGCTACCGCTTTTTTTTAAAAAGGAAAACTTTAAATTTACAACTATTAAATAAGCGACCAAACTTACCCACCAGCCGTCGCGAAGTCTTCCGAGAGACTGAGGCCTAAAACTCGGAGCCCGCCTTTAAATAAGGGGAGAGAAAAACAACCTTACCCAGGTAACCTAGCGCACCTTCCGGGTCTGCTACCGCTTTTTTTTAAAAGGAAAACTTTAAATTTACAACTATTAAATAAGCGACCAAACTTACCCACCAGCCGTCGCGAAGTCTTCCGAGAGACTGAGGCCTAAAACTCGGAGCCCGCCTTTAAATAAGGGGAGAGAAAAACACCTTACCCAGGTAACCTAGCGCACCTTCCGGGTCTGCTACCGCTTTTTTTTAAAAAGGAAAACTTTAAATTTACAACTATTAAATAAGCGACCAAACTTACCCACCAGCCGTCGCGAAGTCTTCCGAGAGACTGAGGCCTAAAACTCGGAGCCCGCCTTTAAATAAGGGGAGAGAAAAACACCTTACCCAGGTAACCTAGCGCACCTTCCGGGTCTGCTACCGCTTTTTTTTAAAAGGAAAACTTTAAATTTACAACTATTAAATAAGCGACCAAACTTACCCACCAGCCGTCGCGAGTCTTCCGAGAGACTGAGGCCTAAAACTCGGAGCCCGCCTTTAAATAAGGGGAGGTGCCAAAATACTGGAGGGCTGCTAATGTAGTGTCATCATTTAAGAAAGGAAGGAAAACCATGTAAATATAGACTGGTAAGCCTGACGTCAATTGTGACTAAATTGTTAGAGGGGGTTTTGAGAGAAAGGATGTATACGCATTAGGAACGACAAGGACTGAAGAGGGCTTTGTACATTGGAGATCACGTCTCACTGACTCGGTGGATTTTTTTGAGGAAGTGATGAAGACGATTGATAAAGACAGGCCAGTGGATGTTGTCTTTATGGAATTCAGTAGGAAAACCAACATGTTCTGTAGACTGGTTAGCAAGGTCAGACTGCCTGGGATCCAGGGAGAGTTCGCCATTTAGATCCAACATCTTCTGGAATATCGGAGACAGGGCGTGACACTGGATATTTGTTCAATGACCTTGGAGACCTGTGACCAGTGCCGTGCCGCGAAGATCAACAGTGGGTCCACTGCCTTTTGTCACTAATACAAATCATTTGCATTTGAGTATATGAAGTATGGTCAGTAAGCTTGCAGATAATACCAAATTTGGTGGTGTAGTCGACTGTGAATAATGATATCTCCGAACAAGGGGAAAGTTGATTAGGTGAGCCGAGGGGTGGTGGATGGAGTTAAATTTACATAAGTATGAGGTGTTGCATTTTGGCAAGACAAATTAGTGCAAGATATGTAGGTAGGGTTCTGTCGAAAGTTGCCACTCAAAGAGAACTCAATTTAAATTATCGAATACCTACAGTGAGGAAACAGCCTATTCGGCCCATCTAGGCCACACCGACCCTCTAAACAGTATCCTACTGGAGAAACCCCTACTCTGTCCGTCTGAGCCTGCATTTCCCATGGCTAATCCACCTCACCTACACATCCCTGGGCACTTGTGGCAATTTAGCATGGCCAATCTACACTTGCCTGGATATCTTTGTACTGTGGCAGAAAACATAGCACCCGGAAGAAACGCACGCAGACACGGGGAGAATGTGCAAACTCCACACAGGCAGTCATTCAAGGATGGAGTGAAACCCAGAACGCTGTGCTCTGAGGTAGTAATGCTAGTCACTGAGCTACTGTGTCACCTTGTGGTGCAGGTTCTCAGTTCCTTGAAAGTGCCGTCACAGGTAGACAGCGCAGTGAAGAAGACACTTGGTGATCTTCCCTTTATTGGTGAGTGCTTTGAGTTTATGTGTTTGCAAGTCATGTTGCCCCTGTCCAGGACATGGGTTTGGCCACTTTTGTAATGTTGCCTTTTTTTTCTGGTCTCCCTGCTGTCGGAAAGATGTTGTCAAACTTGAAAGGGTGCAGAAGATTTTTAAGAATTTTGCAGATGTTGGAGGGTTTGAGCTACAGGGAGAGTTTGAATAGGCTGGGGCTATTTTCAAGTGTTAAGGCTGAGGGGTGACCTTAAAGAGGTTTATAAAATCATGAGCGGCATAGATAAGGTAAACAGACAATGTCTTTAGCCCAGGATAGGCGAGTCCAAAATTACAAGTCGAAGGTTTAAGGTGAGAACGGAAAGATTTATAAAGGTAAATGAGGCACAACACTTTCAAAGAGAGACTGCTGTGTTTATGGAATGAGCACCCAAAGGAGGTGGTGCAGGCAGGCACAGTTACACCATTTAAAAGACATTTGAATGGGTACATGCATGGGAAGGGTTTAGAGGGATATGAGCCAAGTGCTGACAAGGGGGACGAGATTAATTTACGATATCTGGTCAGAATGGACAACTGAATCGAAGGGTCTTTTTCCTTGCTGTACATCACTGAGACTCTGTTGCCTCTTGACTGTGTAACACAGGAACAGGAAGAGGCTATTCAGCTTCTGAATTCTGACAGTCAGCTTGTTTGCACAATTACTGACAAAAATACATCATTCAGATTTTGATGGTGTTGTACAGAAACAGGAGAAAGACCTTTAGTCAAGAGAAGCTGTAAGGAATGTGAAGTGGCTATTCAGTCCCTCAACTCCATTCCACAGGAGCAGCAGGTGAGCACAGAGAGATTGGAGCCTGTTAGTCAGCAGCAAGAGGAGGACATCTATTTTCACAAACTTTGGATTAGGAGGGATCACTCAATTGCTCGAGACTGGGACACAGGAACAGGAGGGAGTCACTCAACTGCTCGATACTGGGACACAGTAACAGGAGGCAGTCACTCAACTGCTCGAGTCTGGGAAACAGGAACAGGAGGGAGTCATTCTACAGCTCGAGACTGGGACACAGGAACAGGAGGCAGTCATTCAACTGCTCGACACTGGGACACAGGAACAGGAGGCAGTCATTCAACTGCTCGAGACTGGGGACACAGGAACAGGAGGAGTCACTCAACTGCTCGAGATTGGGACACAGGAACAGGAGGCAGTCACTCAACTGCTAAAGACTGGGACACAGGAACAGGAGGCAGTCACTCAATTGCTCAAGACTGGGACACAGGAACAGAAGGGAATCACTCAACTGTTTGAGACTGGACACAGGAACAGGAGACAGTCACTCAACTGCTCGATACTGGGACACAAGAACAGGAGGCAGTCACTCAACTGCTCGAGTCTGGGACACAGGAACAGGAGGGAGTCATTCTACAGCTCGAGTCTGGGACACAGGAACAGGGGCAGTCATTCAACTGCTCGACACTGGGACACAGGACCAGGAGGGAGTCACTCAACTGCTCGATACTGGGACACATGAAAAGGAGGCAGTCATTCAACTGCTCGACACTGGGACACAGGAACAGGAGGCAGTCACTCAACTTCTCGATATTGGGACACAAGAACAGGAGGGAGTCACTCAACTGCTCGAGATTGGGACACAGGAACAGGGAGGCAGTCACTCAACTGCTCGATACTGGGACACAGGAACAGGAGGGAGTCACTCAATGCTCGAGATTGGGACACAGGAACAGGAGGCAGTCACTCAACTGCTAAAGACTGGGACACAGGAACAGGAGGGAGTCACTCAATTGCTCAAGACTGGGACACAGGAACAGAAGGGAATCACTCAACTGTTTTGAGGACTGGACACAGGAACAGGAGACAGTCACTCAACTGCTCGAGACTGCGACAGAGGAACAGGAGGGGGTCACTCACTGCTCAAGACTGGGACACAGGAACAGGGACGCAATCACTGAACTGCTCGAGACTGGGGACACAGGAACAGGAGGGAGTCACTCAATGCTCGAGACTGGGACACAGGACCAGGAGGCAGTCACTCAACTGCTCGAGACTGGGACACAGGAACAGGAGGCAGTCACTCCAACTTCTCGATACTGGGACACAAGAACAGGAGGCAGTCACTCAACTGCTCGGGATTGGG